>NW_009602050.1:61663-110876 GCF_000690535.1 Cariama cristata
GTGCATGCTCCAGCTGCTAATGAGCTTCCAGCCTGTGGGACCAGGCTAGAGGTAGCTGGAAACAACCCCCCAGCTCAAGGTACAGACCTCATACACCAGACTCTCAGCACCGTTTCTCTGTTTATCAGCTCCTGCTAGGCAGCACTACTGGCTAATATAGAGAGCCTCAGGGTAATACTTTAGTTCCTCTCACTTTCCCATCCCTCTGCATGACACTGTTTTTACTAATTCTTATTTTATTAATTTATATTTTCAAAGAGCTTAGGATCACCAGTGGGATCCCAGTGCATAGCTGCATTATCTGCCAACACAGAAAACAAGAGCTTCTCCCTAGAGAGCTTCTACCGAGCTAAATAGGAGACATGGGATTAGATGGAGATAGATAGACGGGTGACTGTGGAGTGACAGTGTGACAACGTGAGTCAGACTGGGCTGATCAGAGACAGAACTCACCTTCTCAGTACTGGAATACAGATAGATAGGGGAGATTAGGCCAAGAAAAACTCAGAACAAAGGCAAAATTACATTTGATGTGACAGAGAAGTAGCAGCAGAGAGGACAGAAAGAGAGGTTGCAGCCATGATTTAGGAAAATGCTTTTTGCAGCAATAGCTTAGATGGATATAAATGGCCCAAAGCCAAAAAAAAAAACCCAACACTGTATCCAAAATGCTATCCAAGTTCTGCATGACCTGAACTAAGAGTAATGCACAAACCTTCGGCATGTGATAACAATTCCTTCCTCTATCCAGAATCACTTCAGAGATGCAAACGTCCCCTTTAACACTTCCATTACCACACATATTCCATGTCAATAGCGGAAGCATAATCTTAAAATAAAAATAGAAATGTTCCTTTTCACTCTAAATACATGGACAGTGGTGCTTTCAACTGGAGAAGTCTCATGACATAAAGGGACCTGTGAATACTCAAACAAAAAAGACTATGTAGCAGACAAGTGAAAGAGGATATTGATAGTGCTGTTATCACCACAGTGAAGTGATTTAGAAGGCATGAATTTAATGTACCAGCTGTTCCATGTACTTTTCCTGCTTTCAACACAGCACACATAAGTGAGGACACTGGGGAGCTGTCTTCTGCCCAGAACAGGATCATGTCCTCATCTATGAGCAAGGGAAAACAAGAACTCTGAGGACACTGAGCTAGCTTGGGTTTCTTCTAGTGACTGAGTCTCCCTTAAATTCACAGCTCTTCACCCTGACCTAAGGAGATCTTCAGCAAAATGAGCACTTGCTTCAAGTGCTCAGTACACTTCCAGACTCACACAAAAGAGATTTAGTGCAAACAAGCATCAGGACTGTAAGTGCAAAGCAATTTAATTGGTAGAATATTTCTTCTTTTCAGTGCACGTCAATGAAGAACCATATCATCCTGTACACATTTAGCACAGGAAACATTTTTCAGATGGCCAGACAGCTGCCAAAAGGAAGTAAGTAACATCATTCCCCATTTTGAATCCAGACAATATATATGGTCCATCTTTTACATCTGCAGAAGTAGATCATCAGCCCTACCAAATCAGATTTATCATTTTGTTTTTTGCTTTGCACTTTGTGGCGAGAACTATCTAATTTAATTTATGAGATAAGGATGAAATTCAAGTTTGTCCTGTAGTTACAGCTGTGTTGTAGCTGGTATTGGGGCTGCGCCTCGGTGCACGCCCTGTGCACTGAGGCATTAGCTCCCTGGGTGGTCCCAGAGCTCCCAGCTAGTCTCTGTGGAGGTGGCACAAGGTACTGAACCAAGACAAGGTGGTTGCCTGAGCTCTCAGCCATCCTCATAGCAAAGCTTTTGCCTAATTCCTGCAGGAGGTGTCCAGGTGGGAATTTTGGGCAGTCCCAGACATTTCATCAGACAGTTCCTGCTGTGCCTAGACCATTCAATAGGCACTGCTTGTGTGCTTCAATGTGTTAGCATCTAGGATGGAGAATCTGGCCAGGCTGGGTACTCCTCCAGGCAGCTCCTGCCACAGAATTAACCAAAATGCTCGCAGATATTTGTAATCAATAGAAACCATTCCTGCAGTTGCAGAAAGGGTCGTGGAGGGCAGTCTTTTGTACATAGCCAAAAAAAGAATTTGTAAGTACTGTACTGTAATCTGTAGTGCTGGTTCATGCCTGTAATGGAGTGGTCGTGCAGGACCACAACCCAGCAGGATCATGTGAGCTGAGCAGAAGAGTAGTTCAGGGACTCTCACTCTATCCAGCTGAAGATGCCATTGCAAGGACCCTTACAGCAGAGACTCCCACCACCTTCTAGGCAGTGACTGGCCGTCCTGTTCAACAGAAACACTCAGGTGAGTGTTACCCCATGCAAAGATCCCAAAAAATTAGTTTAGCAAATGCTTCATCCATGAGTGTCTGTGTAACAACTTACAGTCATTCTGGCTGTGCCCACTCTCACTGGCAGCTCCAGTGATTCACAGGAAGGACTGCTTTCCCTGGCCACTTACTTTGCACAGTCAGGCTCTACAAGACATCTCTGCAACACGGCAAAAAGTATCAGATATCTTTCTTTTGCTGTGTCCTTAGGAATTTGTACTTTTACTTCTTCTACAATACTTTACATGCGCAGTGTGCCATCCAGTCAACTCGCTGCCTCTAAACTTGCACGGATAGCCATAGAAAGACACACATAGGGTGCAACTGAACTTTTAGATCTAGTTCCGTACCTGGTCTGAGTTTTGGACAAAGTTGATTATTGCTTTTACTGAGATTTGGTGAAGGTGTTTATCTACTTTCTGTATTCACCCTGAATGAAAAGGTACAGTACTATTAAGCAAGTTTCACCTAGTTCCATCACAACAAATCAATGAAAAGCCCAATACAGAATTTCTTTGCCGAAGTCCAATTAACATTGTGCTGGTTTACATCACTGTATTATTCTATTAGACAAAGGATAATGCATCAAGTTTAAAAATTAATGAGCAATCCTGAATTTCTTTGGCAGCTTTAGCCAGAACATACTGAAGGTGTTTGTTGTAAACATTAGGATCACTATAGATTGTTATTCAGGTTAGATATAGATGAAATTCATTGACTTTATTGTATAGGACATGACTACCCAAAGCAGTATTTTAGCTAAAATAATGCAGTAAGAGTCAGTTTGCCTGTGGAATTCACTTGTAAAGCAACAGGGTAAAAGAAATTTTTTGTGAAGTTGTCTTTGCGTTGGAGGATTAGGTTCACCTCACTGGCATCTGCAGCAATATCAAAGCGTCCTTGACCAAAAATCTATGCTTCTCCAAACCTCTCACTAGCCCTCAGAGTCTACAGAACATAAAGCTTTCCCAGAAATGTCTTTCTGCCACCACACTTGTTAATTACAGCAGTACTTTCACAGTTAATAACTGTATGTCTATTGCCATGGTAACTCAGTAGTTCTGGATTTGTGTTACACTGTCTAGCGTAAGAAGTCACCAACCTTTTAAATACCAGTGTCACTTAAAAAAAAAAAAAAAGCAACACAACTTTCTCTAATGCAAAGCAAAGCTTTAAAGCACAGATATAGGAAAACACAGTATGAAAACATGCCATAAGTAGACATAAATACCACATCAATGGCTAAATTCCTTTTGAAAGGAGGTTCAAATAACCTTTATTTACCATTTGACATCAAAATGACTGGCTTGATTTTTCTTTTGGAAGCCACTGTCTAATTTAAAATAAATTTCTCATTGTTTTATTTTACATTTTAAAAATGTAAACCTGAAAAATAAAACTGTCAATAAGATACCACATAACCTTTTTCTGGTATCTCTAAATACCATACATATCTTCCTGAGCACTGTGCATCTGTTATAGGACATGAAAATCCGTATACCTTCAGATGATCCATTCCTATATCAGTCAGTGTAAAGTTGCAAACATTCCAAAAAGGAACACAAAAAAAACCTAGGATCTCGTAGAAATGAGGCAACAAAACAAGACCTAAAGCTCTGTCCCATGAAAAAGACAGGAACGATATCAACACAACTGCAACCACCACCCGCGTACTAAGGGAGTGTACATACTTTTATAACAATGCCACTAGTCACTGGAACAGCCAGTTGACTAACAATACTGTAATTAATAACAGATGATCACTCAAAACAACTATCACAAACTAACAAATACTCCAGCGTGCTTGATACATGTAGCTTAAAAAGAAGCTTTAGAATAACTGCTAACATGCCACGATTTGTTCACCATTGAATTTTTTAACCCTTAAAAGATACCAAGTACTAAGCCAAAATAAAATCTAAGAAAATAGTCACCTGATTTTTCCTGTTGCATCTCTGTAGTAAGTAATTTTCCTACCTTGAAGAACTAGTCAAAATTTTAATCAAAAAATTATACATTCTGCAATGTGATAAAACCAGGATCTTTCACAGTGTTTAGTGAAAAAGTAAATATCTGCCCAAATAGCAGGTTACAAAGGAATTCACGCTGGATTTAAATTAGCAGCACAATCGAAACATGAACTCTGTTCGAATTCTTACATTTTCCCCATGGGTGCTATCTCCACTAGACCATGCTCTGTTCTATTGTCCTTATGTTACTGTCATCTCTGGTTTGGACCAGAAATTTCATCCTGAAAATAAACACCTTTTCCCCAAAAATCACTTCTTCATATTGGTCTATTCCTACACACAGAGGGGAAAAAAAAAGGAAGAGTATTGACTTTATTGATTTCACATGGCAAAGTAATTTCCTCAGAAAAATCTGACTAGTTCCTAGAACTAGTTCACAGCAGGTGATAAAATAGCATCATCACCATTAACTCAGGGTCTTCCTCTGGGCTTAGCAAGCAGCCTGGAAGAAAGTACACCCTTTTATAACTAAGCTATAAATCATCAAGGCAGGCAGTTTAGTAATTGTTTACAGCTGATCACAGAAACTAGCTATTGCTCTGAAGAAGTATCAATTTTGTCTTACTAGAGAAATAAGGAAAAGGGAATTTTTTTTTTCTACACATAAGGCACACAATGTGATTCTCTGTGCTTTTACAGCAGTTTCATACTGGTGTAACTGTTTATGTCAACTAGCTGACAGTGACATCAAACTGATACACTCATATAAGGAATGACCTGATGGAAAAGACACCAGAAAGTATGGGGAAAACTATACATCTGCTAGTAATAAATCAGCAAGGTAAACAGTGGCATACAGCAGGTAAGGGAGCTGATGTAGGCTCTACCTTCATGCCATTACTGGTATCCAACCAGAGATCTTATGACTATTTACTATAGTTGGATTTTATTATGTCTATAGACACAGAAGGAGGGAAAGGAGGTCCTTTTTCACTTTGTGCATCATGACACAAAGTCTTCTTGTCATCAAAGGTGACATCCAGGTCACAGTATTGTCACCATCATTCTGGCCATCGTAACAGAAGATGGCAGCACAGTAATGAGCTTGAAGCTCAGGCAACCCTGCTTATGGTGCAATTCAAAGTGTCACTCAGGCCTTGGTAGACAGATGTCCCTGCATGGTCCTCATCTTCCTATTTCTCCAGTCCAAGGGCGTGCATCTCCTCTTTAAAGCTGCTTTCCACACCTTTGTGCTCCATCACTATTTATTGCAAGTGAAGGATCAGAAGTATTGGGCCTGGAAAGTGCTGTCAGCCAGACATGTCTGAGTATGTATCCTTGAAGTGCATTTCTCAGCTCTCACAATTCCTTCTCTGTGTGGAAAGTGAAAAATGAAGAGCTCTCAGGAGCCAAACTATAAACTTTCAGGAGCTCATCAGCCACTCCACCAACTCTTGTCTTCTTTCCAAATACAGGTCAAGGTCCTGTGCCAAAAGTGCCTTTTCTTTGCAACTCAGTGCCATTTAAGTTAGAGAAGGAACACAAAGGGGTATCCACACTATTAATATATGTTGCTGAAGAAAAGGGTATGATGAACTCACCAAAGATTCAAAAATCCTCAGCCTCTAGTATGAGCTTTTACTAGTACAAGGAAAAATTACATTGGGAAGGCTCAGAAGTTCTTGATAAGATGTTAAACAAAGGATGTGAAAGCCAATCTCTCTTGCCCATGCTGTGCCTGCATGGTGGGTCCTTTCCTCATCCTTGCTCTGCACTCCATCATGTTTCAACGCTCTCTTAACTTGACTAAGAGTCACATGATCTTCTCTGTGTCCCTAGGAAAATTTGCTCCTCACAATTCATTTGACCCAAAAGATTGCCTCTTCTCCT
This sequence comes from Cariama cristata, assembly GCF_000690535.1. NCBI lineage: Eukaryota > Metazoa > Chordata > Aves > Cariamiformes > Cariamidae > Cariama > Cariama cristata. The sequence continues at coordinate 67,865 of NW_009602050.1, forward strand.
GAAGGCTTTCCACCACCCCAGCCAGGTTAAGGTAAATAGGAAACAGAAAACCCCACTGCTGCAGGTGGAACCATCTTCATCAGAGCATCCAGAACATGGTACCTGCACAGCAGGCTGCAAAACAGCACATGAAACAACTACCTTCTTTCTAATAGCACCGTCATGTCATCTTAAAAGACTCTAGTCAGTTACTTCAGTGGTAACTGAAGGATAACTTCCCTGGATTCAGTACAGAAATTGAGATAATTTTACATTTTACACAATGATGAAGCTCAGATATGTTGTCCATTTGCAGTGATTTAGGAGTCACCAGGCACCAATGGACACCACTTAGGTATGCACATTCAGACTTGTCAGATACCGACTAATTTGATCAAAGATTGCATTTAAGGAAACAGAATTACCTAAATCACATAATTTCATAGTAGTTTGTTCTATACACGCAGATAATTACTGCTTCTCAGCTGACCTGTAGTAACTTGTTTAGACCATGGTAACTTGATCATGCGTCTAGATCTTTACACAGCAGAAGAAATATGCACAGGCTTGTAATCCTTGCTGGTATAAACTTGAGAAAAAACTACAGAAGTCACTAATACAAACATTCAAGAGACATACTGAAATTTGACTTGCTCTCTTATTTTTCCCCAAGCAGGAGCCTTGCAATTACTACATCAGGATGAAATTAGGTATTTGGAAATTGTATGGTGAGTTTCTCGGGGAAAAAATGAGATGAGAAGAAATATGGATAAGATCCAGTGCTATTAGACAGTAAAATAGGATCTGCAAACATATAGCTCTGTAAAATAAACATTGAGAGCATCTGCAAATATATGGAGCCAAATTAGACCCATCAGCTAAGCACTGGAGGAAGTTTAATACAGATAAATCATTCTTTTAGAAGAGAGACTTCAGTAAACATTTATTTACAACTAGTTAAAAATCCAGTTACATGAGATAAAAACAGACAGGAAAAAAGCCACTACTCTTCACTCAGGCAGGCTCTGCAGAGCTGAAAAGATGCCCATTTTGGAGGCTACCTGAATACTGTCACTGTAAGTAGTGTGCCATCTCCTAGAATGGATCCCATTGCTCCTCAGTTCCTACCACTTTCCAGATGTTCCCCTGACCGCTCCTTCTGGCATGCTGCAAGGCAGCATTCACTCTCTGCACTTCATCTTGTGTGCAGCCCCTGTGAGTATCCCCCCTGGTACCCCTTCACACTTTGCCTCCCGCCCAGCTTACCCTGATGACCCAGCTAGTGGGGCAGTGGGCTGTAAGCTCAGCTTATCTATAGGAAAATTTGTGGGTAGGTGGCTTAGGTGAAGGCAGCACTGTGTTAGTAGAATAATATTGCTCCTGATAATTAAGCTGGTAGGTAATTCAGAATTGTTTGGAGTATCTGTGTGACATTGCACCAGGTCATGTCACTCAGTTGCCACAGCACACCTCGAGATGCAGGTGCATCCCCATCTCTAAGGAGCTTTCTGCCTGAACAAGGCTGAATGAAGGCAGCTACATCCAAGCAAAGAAGTTGACATGGAGGTAGGAAAATGTGACCACCTTTCAGGTTGACCTCTTTCTTCAGCTCTGAAGCAAAAGTGCAAACATCTATTTGTGGCAGATTGGGAAACTATTTACAGCCAAGTTATCAAATAGACCAGACATGTTTTAACAGCAAGGAAAACTAATACCTGGTACAACATACCAATGTTACTGGAGAATCCTCCCCATATAGGAATTTTTAAATCTAGGTTTTTTGTAAGGAGCAGGCAAGAATTCAAAGGAGAATTCAGAGTGGGCCTGGACCCTGCTGTCCTTGCTGATCCTTGTGGTCCCTCCTGGCAATCAAATACAAGAGGCTGCTTAACGTATTAATGGCGGAAGCTCCAACATTGTGGCTTAAGTGTGGTGTCAGAAGAGCAGAAGTGCAGTTTAGAAAAGGCTAACTTGAAGTTTTCAAGACACAACAAATAGAAAGGCAGGTGCATTCAGGTTGGCTGCAGATAGGTGGAGTGGCTTGCAGAAATATCCTATGACACCCAAAACTCCACCCAAAAGTTCAATGCTTTAATCCAGTCCTTCCAGCTGCTCACATCACTCTGGTATTTGAGATAGTTTTTGCTTTTCTAGGGACTTCACAAAGTTAGCCTTCTCCCTTCCTTTCTGAGTTTTTTATCTCATTTTTTTTTTTTTGATTCAAAGTTCTACTTTGAGATTTTGTTTGCTCCAGGACAATCTACTCCTCCATCTGGCTGCACCGTTTGACTAAACTTCAAAATGAACCACACTAGGCTGGAAATGACTTCCAGGCTCTCCAAGAATCAGGAGGCTCCAATGTGTTCAGGGGATGCTGGCTATGATTGAGTCAGCAGAAGCAGCCGCGTTTCTTCCTGGGGGGGTGTGCAGCTGCAAAGCAGAACATAAAAACAAAAACACCAACAATAAGAGCTTCCATGTCAGCCAGCTGAGTAATAGGAACATTTCCACAGCACACAGGACGCTCTGCCCTCATTTAGGGTGTCCAAGAAATGTGATATTCAACAGGTCTCTATAATTACCATGTAATACCTTTGCTGATTGGTGTTGTTTTAAAGACAAACGAATAGGTTTTTGCTGTTAGAATTGAAAAGAGGTCCTTAGAAGTGTGGGAAAATTGTATCTTTTCCTCTGATTTTGCAGAGACCCTGAAAACCAATCTCTGAAATGTACAAGCATCTCCTTTTTCAGTCAAGTTCAACTCAAATACCTCGATGACTCTTTAATGAACTTCTCAGTCCCTGAGGGAAATCATGTCAAGGAGATTGACACAAGTGAAGAGCATTTGGTCTTGATGCCTTGAGCAGAGGAAGCGTAGGTGAAACTTCTGTTTTCTTACCTCTGAGTACTGCCACTCAGCGTGCCAGCAGAAATATTATTGCCAAGAGAGAAAGACTTGCCACAGGACAACTCCTGCCCCAATAGACTTCAAATCAAACCTGGAAGTCCCTTTGAACTAAATCCATACTGGAGTGTGAATAGCCTGATTTTTTAGACAAAGGTTCAACCTTGCTTCTTTGTCCCCACTTCTTGCTAGGGGCATCTTACTGACCCTTTTATTTTCTTGGGGAATTTTTTTTGGGGGGAAATGTATATGCTCATCTGTCTGTTTCCTTCTAGAAGCAGAGTAACTCCGCTAAGGCATCCACCTGTCCTGCCTCCTTCTTGATCTTCACAAAACTGGTCAGGCAGTCCATCCCCAAGTACACAGATTCACCTGGGACCACCACATGAACCGGTACTCCATTTTCCAATGGCAGTAGTCAGTAAATGCTCATATAAATCCAATTATTTTTCCTCTAAAGCATCTGAAAGCCCTAGGACCTATTCACTGAACTAAAATTTCATATCATATTTCATTATTTTGTCCCATGAGAAAAAAATTACTGTTATGGATGTTGTAATTCCTGTAATTCCAAGTGAAGATCACCAGTAAGTCAGTAAAACTCATGAAAAAATACATATCAATAAAATCATTGGGCTAACCAGGCCGTTAGCTTGCTCTGTCCAGAGAAAAAAAAGAGATTTCTGTCTGTCTGCTCACAAAAAGAAGTTTGGTTCAGCTGAGCTGATATCATAAAGTACAGGGTAAAGCCACTGTAATGATGAGAATAAACAACAGTAGATCCAAAGTACATAGGACTATGTGTGTTTTTGACTATCCTGTGTATTGCTAAAATCAAAGCAATTCCTTAAAGCATAAATTCTTTAACTCTGTCATTCTCAAACTAGAATTTATTGACTGTCATAGGACTATCTGCTATTCTGCATGTTCTGTGCAGTAGAATTGAAAATATTTCAAAATCTGTGTTTCTGGATTAAATTCCTTTGTGATGTATTTCAATAAGAATATTGAATTATTTACTGTTCACACTATATGTTGTTAGCAGAATAATAGCACGTATTCAGGCTCCCATGAGCTGTATCTGCCTCTAAAATCCATTGACATCACTGTGTGTTCTTTGGTCGCAGCGACAGAACTGTACAATAAATTACTTGGTTGTAGAAATCAAGCGAGTTAGCCTACTGCATAAGTTTGAAGTGCGTGAGAAAAAACAAGGCTGCAGCACAAATGTTTGTTCAGCTCCCATGGTTTTTAAAAACATCGACCTAAAAATGAGGCGTTTGCACTGGAAACGACAGCCAAACCCCACAACAGAACACAGTATACGTAGCGGTCAGGCTGCGTATTGCTTTCTTGCGAGGTCATAACTGCAGGCTGAGGGAGCCAACATCTGTAATGTAAGATAGATCCCTTGAAACACAAACGGCTTTGGCATATTTTAGGAAGAGAGAGACATCTCCTGGACAAACTGTAAATTTGCTATTCACTCTTTACAGTTAATACACATGAAGTTGCAATTATCTGCAATATAGTTGTATGCTAGATAAGAACTCTCCTGATTCCTTATTATTTCAAGTGAATTTAAAAGTACTGTGTCATTGACATCAAGGGGTAAATAACAGTATGTCTACAAAGAAAAGGAAAATGAGTTTTAGGAGGATGGCTTTAGTGCCCAGTAATAAGACAGGGAATTAAACCGTGCTTTTTTCTAGTCCTTACTTTTATAAACTCATTTCACCACTTAAAATTCAAAATCCTCTGTGGCTCTGTAATTTCTTAGATTACCAGCCACATCATATTGCTATTTCTTAGAGGCAAGTTGGTTTCCTCTTTTATGCAGAGCAAAATTTATTATGCTATATTGTAAAGAAAGGCGTAGCTTCTGGTCTTTCCAGTACCTTACCAGTTTCATCAGATGCAGAAAATGAGTAAGAAATCTATTACTATGTTTTATATTGATAGTAATTCCAAAGGTGATATGTGAAGTGTTATCCAGGTGGTTCTCTCAATAGTATCAGATTGCCTGAGTGTGAAGTCCCTGACTATTGCTCTTTCAGGAGAAGAATAGCCAATGTAGTTCATCTTTATGGTATATTTTCGTTCCTCGCAAGGAATTTCCTAGATAAATTCTCGGTGTCACAGAAGCTAAATCATGCATTTGACACAGAGATAGGCTTGTTACACCTTGCCCAGTTTTCGCTAGATGTTTTGTTTCCTGGTGTTATGTTAAGACAAAAAATAAAATAAACTTTCTAAGTTTATCAACAATTCTTCTTAGAGCAATATAAGGGAAACAGAATGGGTAGACTTTCTGTTGCACAATGAACAAATGGCTTGTTCTGCAACTGACTACCCCAAGGATCATCTGTGAAAGGAAAGCCTAGGTCCATGCCATGTCTGAGTTGCCTTGCCTCTTGGCCAGCATTACTGCAAAATATGAAGGGAATATTAACGTTGGGTCTGGAGACAACTAAGGAGCAACACTGAGAAGTTATACAGCTGTGTGTGGCAATTACTGCAGCATTTCCAGAGATTTACATTGGAAAAAACGAACAGACAAAGACAAATGGACAACGAATGGGGAGCCATCGCTGATCATTTGCGAATATCAAGGACTTGCACCCAGACACCTCCCACCAGGGTTTAGACACAGAATTGAATTGCTGCATTTAAGGACTCTCAAAATTCAAACTATCGTTGTAGGCAAGGGAGACAAAGGCGATTCAGCCTGCCTATGTGCTAACTTGTCTCCCTGAGCCACACTGGTGTGTTCAATTATCCTCTGTTGACACCATCTCACCTTCACTAAGGATGTAGCCTAGGGATCCTCTCTCTGCATTAAGACACTTCAGTTAAGTATCTAAATCAGTGTGTGATAAATCTCAGCTTTTGCTGTCAGTCTAGAGAAAAAAGCATGCAAAATGCAGTGGCAGGAATAGCTGCAGACAAAAAGCTATTGCGTCTTTCTTAGAGGTTTATGTTGATTTTAATGTTTATTTATATGGCCGAGTAATATTTTTTCACCTCGAAAAGGATTCCCTGAAGCCAATGATTAGGTAAAAACATGGTAAGACTGATGCAGTGCTATTCATAACATGCATCAGACCTGAGTGAATCCGGATTCTAGATGTTTAACCTATGAAACTGCAGCGAGTTCACAATATTACAGTGGGAGCAATTTCTTAAGTAACAGCTTATTTTTCCAATTGCTTTCAAATGCATGCGCACTCTCACATTGCTTTGAAATTTTCTGTACCTCATCAAAGTTCCAATTAGGCTTCACAGCCTTAATTTGTTATCATTTTTTCAATGAGTTTCCAAGATACATTACCCTCTCAATGCATTGGGTATCAGTTTCCTACTTACAGCTCAAATCTCTCCAGTTTAATCACCCACTAAGCTTTGATCTTGGCACTCACTGCCACTCATCAAAAGAAAAATTTAAAAAGTCACAAATGTATTGGTTGCAGAAGATGACTTTCTAGTACCTCTTGATATAAATTGACACAACTGAACCAAGACAGTTTGTGAGCAGGCTGGTTTCAAGGCGGTGTGTTGCAGCCTCTGAAAATTATATATGTGTACTGACAGTGCAATTCCTACTGTGCCTGTTTCAGAATCATTGTAAATTCTGCTCCTGCATACACCCAAGCTGATACTCCAAGCGGGGGACTCAGGCCAGACCCTCCTGCCTGGTTGTGACCCAGACTCTTGAAAAACCCATTTTTTCCAGCCCTATATGTAAAGCCAGGCTTCAGCATAGCCAGGCCATGCTAGGGAACACAGATGAGACACATAATCCTTTTAAGAAGCTTGGTCCCACTGATTCTGTTACCTTTCTGCTGTTAGTGAACAGGTAACAGGGATTTAACCTCATTTTACAGAATCCCAGAATCAGAGAATGGTTGAGGTTGGAAGTAGCTTCTGGAGTTCATCTAGTCCAGCCCCTTGCTCAAGCAGGGCCACCTAAAGTGGGTTGCACAGGACCATGTCCAGATGGTTTTTGAGTATCTCCAAGGATGGAGACTCCACAAGTTCCATTTATTGGTTTTGAAATGAGAGATTATTTTAGCAAGGACTGTTTCCATGTTTATGACCTCAGGAACATCTGTATCAGCACAGCTGAGAGGGCTGTTAATTGCAACAGAGAGAGAAAGGGTGTAAAGAAATCTGTAGCCATCAGGCAGGAACTTTTAAAACTAGCTTTGACTCCAGGGCATGATTTAGCTACACCATGAGTCTGAATGGGAGCCAAGTTCCTGAAAACAACAAACACACCCTCTGTCCAGGTACAGAGGTGGAATTATCCAGAAAAGAATGTATATCTAGGAGGCTACAGCAAGCATTCAGCCTGTTGGTACTGCAGTCTGCGGCCCTAAAGTGTTTCTAGAGATAAGGTAGATGGGAGCTTCTTGGGAGGGAGGGAAGCAAACTCAGGAGGGAGTATCCTTTGGACACAGTGACTGGAATAAGCAAGCACCAAGAAATCTCTCCTTCAGTATGCCTGAGCTCTTCTTCCCCCATGAGTCTCCCTCAGAGTCCTCCTGAAAGAAGGAGACTAGATTAGGAAAGAGAAAGCCTGAGGCAGTGGTAGGGAGCAGGAGCCAGGTATCTCAGCATCCAGTCCTAACCTTTCCCTTCTTTGTTTCTGACACCACCAAGAAGACTAGCTTCCCTTGCAGCCTTCATCATGTAGAATATGAAGCAAGAAGGATTCCTTCTCCTAAGAACCACAGCAAATTCTTTTGACCCTCTCCTCCCCATCTAGTTTTTTGCAGCTTTCCAGTATATGCTTTTTCAATGCAATTAACGTCATTCTCATACCAAGAGTAAGGTATATCTATCTTTGATGCACATATACTTTGCTGTGGGAAAAACCCAAAAGACTGATTCTAAGAGTGAGCAGAGCTGAGGCCATACAGCAGGGCAGTTGTACTGTAACTCTACCTTTTCTGTTTTTCATGAACTTGACATCATGATCGGGCAGACCATGAGGCAGCATGAGGCAGCATGAGGCAGTACAAGGTCAGTGTAACTCCTGGCTAAGTGATACAGCAGTCGTTAATGAGTCCAGGGAACAGCTGGACCATCATGCTTGGATTCTGCCAAATTTTCCAGGCCTGACCCTTCTTCTACCATGCAAAGACTGATCGCTGGCTTGCCAAATACGTTTGGTCTTCATGGATATTCCTTTATTGCTAGAGCACGTGCCATGGCTTAGTAAGACAGACAGCAAGGGACAGTCCTTGCACAAGTAATATATTTATCCTACAGGACACAGAGGGCACTAACTAGAGCTTCTTGCCTTCCACTTTTCATCTTTCTGCAGTGCTCCTTTTTCCTCCTATTGTAGAGCTCCCCATTCCCAATAGCTCTTGCACAATTCTTCCTGGACTATTCCTGTTGCTGTTATTTACCAATAAAGAAAGAAAAATAAAGGTCCCAGATACTGCTCACTTCTTGTCCCTTTTCTTAAGGCTTTAGTCATTTTAGATGCATTCCGTTGTAACAGTCCTGATAGCAGTTTTGCTAACTACAGTGATTGTCGGTTTGGGGTTTTTTTGCTAGAGGAATGGAAGTGTGAAGGAAGTAGTAGTGACGCATGTGGTTTGCTTTCTTGCATAACCATTTATCATTTGCACTTTATGACCTATTTGATTAATGTTTTATTCTGCTTGGCTTGTAAGAAGTTGCAGCAGTTTCCAGACTTTATGTCTCTATATGCCATTAAATGTCATGCTGGCTTTTCACTTTTGGGCCTGATAATGATGGATTATGGTAGCAAAGCCTCATAGTGAATTAACGCATTGGCCATATTGGCTTGTAATTCTTAACAGGCCTGTAGATGGAACAATCTTGTTTTTCAGGACTTTGTAAGTGACAGGATATTTTTAAACATTATGTAGTCTATGGGATAGTATGCATGGAAGTTTGATAAAGCTGTTGTACTGAACTGCAAATTTTTTCAGAACTCCTGGTTCTGAATAGTCAAACTCTTTTCTCTTCTTCTCTCTGGGAACTTACAATAAAAACTCATGTTCTGAGGTACTTGTCAGTTATTTCAGAGTCAAGCCTGGAAAAAGCCTTAATACCAGAGCTCCTGTTGCTTTCAGTGGTCAAGAAGGGTATTTGATATTGCAAGGGATGGAGAGCAGCAAGCAGCTCTCTTTCCTCAAAGTGCTGCCAGTTTTCATCTAGATGTGATGGAAGTTCGGACATCTGGAAACCACAGTCCTGACCACCTATGAACAGTAATGGTCTTGTAAAGCTTTTGGCAAGGAGATATATAAACCTCAGTGCATGACTGTGACTCCATTTTTTTCATTCAGGTTTGTACGCTGCACTGAGTAGTTTGCTATACAGTACGGCATGACTTAGCACACTGGCTACTGCACTAAGTAGACGGGGTTAGGCATTATCAATGCATGGGTATTTTAATCCATTTCCCATGCAAATCTCTTTGTCCTAGTGTCCTCTTGGAGAGTGTGTAGACTGCTAATTCTCTTTAAATTTGGAGATTTGATTTCCCCCTAGCTTTCTCATCAACACTCATTCTACGTACACTTAGAGTCATCAGTCGTTAGGTTTCTCCAGACAAGGACAAGAGGAATGCTACTAAGCCAGGCTTGCTACTACCACCCAGTCAGAGGTGGGCTGTGTAGGATGGTGGTTGTTTTTTCAGGCAGAGGCAGGTGGTAGTCCAGACGTGCTACCATCATTTCTGTCATCCACCCAGCAGCAGCAGGAACAGCAACAGCTATCGGCCACTCACGGTCCCCCTGGCAGGAATGATTGAGGCCCAGTCCCTTGTCCTTCTAAATTCAGAAGTCTGAAGCCAGCTTCATTCTCCCCGTAGACAAGCCCTGACTCACTATTTATAATTGAAACCATTCTAAGGAATATAATGTTGCAATTAGAAGTAGCGTGAAATATTTTACCAGTCACACTGAATAATACTTTTATTTTAGAAGTGGTCCCTCTGGTAATTTTGCAAAGGCGTTTGCTCTAACTGAGGTGATTCTTGCGGCCTGATTGCACCCAAGGAAACAGGCTTGGACATTTGGCTCTTTAATTTCATTTTGCGAAAAAATGGCGTATCACATATCATAGAAAGAGAATATCCCTTTCAAATCTACTTTCAAATCCACCAGTTAAGTGAGAAAATACTTTGTGGGAAAGTATTTCTTGAGGCCTAGCACTTTCCACCTAGGATCAGCAAAATCCCACTGAAGCTGGTGTCACTCTGAATTGATAAAGGGCATGCCCCCTAATCATGCAGCTACAGTCTCACCACTGAAGCCTTCCTATCATCGGCTAAATCTCTGGACCAGCTGCTTTAATTCTGCCTCATCACAGTGGAATCTGCTTTCCAGGCTACACTTTATTCCTAATGGCTCCTCTTTGCATAGTGTCAGATACAAAAGATCAAGAACAATGGAAACCATGAAGGAATACTGCCCAAATCCTGTTCTGGCCAAGCATGACCTGAAAATTTGACAGGTTTTCTGGTAGATGTTAACTACTCCTATTCATTGCAAACTCAGAGAAACTGAAATAACAGTTTTCTGCTTACAAAATGCTCTCAGTGGACAGTGAAGAGCAGTGTCCACATCTGTGTGTCAACAGGCTCATGCTCCTGAAGCAAGGTGCTAGCCAGTGGCTCTCTGTAGTGCCTTTCCAATGTCAATGTGAACTGTCTGTTTCAAAGCTGTAGAACCACGCTCATGCAACAACCCAGATGTGGGCTTGTAATTCCCCAGCTACCGTGCCACAGGCAATCTTGACTTTTAGGTATAGTGTACCAAGAGCTTATTTCTGAAGTTGAAAGATCTTAGTTATTTCTTTTAATTTAACAGCACCTTGGAGCAGGGGTTTCTGGATACCCTTGACAAAATATAAATAAAACCATGTGATGAAATATAGGAGAACAAATGCAAGGGAAAGAAAAAGAGAAGTAGTCATGACCTTGAATTTGATACACAGAAACAATGACAGACAATACTTAATACATCACCAGGAGTAGGAAATAAGATCCTTCTTTATGCATTTGATGCATTTCCATATATTCTTACCTCTATGTTATACATAAAGGGATCTGTGATGCCCAAGTCATGGAAGAACTGACAGTATAGTAGTGCTCTCAGAAGCATGCCCTGAGAATCATATTGCAGAGTCACATTTGTTTCTATACTGTGGTCCCCAGTGCTCCAAGCTTTTGATTGGCTTTCTATTTCAGTTGAATGCTATATCCACACTTAGCCAAAGCAAATAAATCAAGCTGGGACTACACTGCCTGTACAGAACCATCTGGAAGTCTCTTGAAGGCGTTTCCTTGTGGGCTTTTTCTGCGCTGGCTTTGTGCCAGGATATAAAGTATTACTGGACAGATCACCTGCATTTCATGGCACTGCACCTGAGTACATACGTCCTGCAGACCACACCTGACTCTCCACAAAGCCAATTTATGTCTTTTCATCTGCAGGAAATTAAGCCAAAGACTGGATAAACTGTCTGTTGATAATCATATCTTAACTGTATGACAAAACGCAATTACATCTGCACTATTGATAGACACCAGGGACAGAGATGGAGCTATTTAGTGGAATTGTGTTTCAAAAATGTTGGTACTTGATAATAACAGTCTTATTACTTTCTTTCCTGTGTTTGCTTCTGTCAATACAGAAGTCAAAAATATCTTTGAATCCCCAGTAGTCTGTCCTTTTCAAGGATATTGAATATAAAGAATCACATACTAAATCTCAGATGTAATGTAGCTCTAGCCCAGGTCCTAGTCTTTTGAAGAATCAAATATTTTTGAGATGAGAAATGCCACTTTGTACAAAAGCATGAAACTGCAGGTTTGACTCCTTGATAAAACGCAACTATCCAGGTGTGTCAACATTTCCCCTCTGCCCGAGGCAGACCTATCAATTCTCTGTATCACAGCTGCCCAAGTCACTTGCCTAGACAATAATACGTGTCACATCTGATTTAGTTGACATTCACAGTTACATTTCTGCTTCACTCTTTTGGACAGGCAACAGGACACCTTTGAATAGAAATTATGACTTGTAGAAATACATCTTTGCAGTTATTTGGGCAATTTTAATACACAGTGTCAACAAAATTCTGTTGTGTACAGGACAGAAGAATACATTTCTCATTTTCTCAAAGTTTCAACCATATGAAATAAATATTTCATGGGAGTTTCTAAAGTATCTGTCACCACAGTGTCTCAGTATAATTTAGGAATTACAGCATAGGAATGAACTAAACTAAGATCGTCTCACAAACTGCTGATTAATGCCTTCTCATTGGCAGTGTCAGCACCATCAGACATGGCAGATATTCAATATTATCAGCTGAGCAGTCTTAACCAAGTTTAGTAGAAACATTGCAAAATCTCCATCCTGCCATCTAGAGTTTCTCAACAAAAATGAAGACCTGAGCATGCAATAATCCAATAGGATGAATTTATATCTCATTATGACCCCAATCTCAGTGTATTTTAGCAGTTTTCTTAAAAGGAGGCACTGGTACTAATGTCTACATACTGACATACTTACTCCCACTGTACCTTATGGAAAGAATGATGTCCACAGGATATTAGGATCTCTGACCACTACAGAAACCTCTAGAATAACCCTTTTTACCAAATGATAAAGAAGATGTCAAAAAGAGAGCACTTTCAGTTTGTTTTGCAGGCAAACACAAACCTGTGAGCCGAGGAATGAGAACACCAAGGTAAGCTTGGTCTTAAACTTTCCCAAAATACTACTTCAGAAACTTTATTTAAAAGTTTCTATTTTGTTTTTAACGCTGAGTGTGTAAAACAGTCTCAGGAGCAGGGACTGGAACTAAAGTGCCTCTTTGACCACATGAATTTCATGCTGTTGGCAGCATTTCACTCTGTATCTTCAGCAAGACTGTGAATATCTAAAATGCTCATTTGAACTTAGATGGTATCTGCATATTTAAACTTCTTAAGGCTGAACAAAGAAGAGAAGACAAGTCTTCCTCCTCTGGGGTGTGTAGTCTAACTACTAGGTCAGTATACTAGTGCCAGACACAACCCAGGATTTATAAACAGTAAGTCATTCATCTATATCCAGAACCATGATTTAGACCTCAAAGTGCAGAAAATGCTTTGGACCTACCAATGACAGTCTCATGCAGACATCTAATTCATAATCCAGGGAACAGATGGACAATCTCTCTCCTGCCTGTTGGTCAGTTTAGGTATCTGCCCACTGACTGGGCTGTCTACTGAGATTTCTTCAGACAATTAACTTCCCCAGTTGTGGCAGCAACATAGCAACATAGGTCCAGCTGGCACTGGACAATTCTGCTCTGAAAGCAGGACAGATAGAATTCAGGGAGATGTTTGTTACGTCAACAAACATTAGCAGAAAAAAAGATTAAAGCATGTTTGGCCCCTCCTGTGCAGATCTTAATGCTAAGCTTCCTTCAACCAGGAGTCACGCCTAGGCCCCTGGAACATCTCAAATTTACCAAGACTGTCAAGATATATGTGGCATTTTTTATCCTCCCCATACTTCTCCTCAATTTCAAACTTGGATGCAGATGTGCTTTCATTACGTTGGACTTTTTTCCATTTGCTTTCCAATCTTTGTCTTCTTTCCTGCTTTGAGTTCAGCCAAAATCCACTATAAACTACAGCGTTATCAGCTGGGGAAAAGTCATGTGGTGTAAATGTGTTGATGGCTCTGGTGACTTTATCACATTACAAATCAATTTGCTTCACTCATGGAGTTGAACCATTATAGCACCAAGCCTAAAACCACTACTGTCAAATGCATCCTTGAGAGGCACATAAATTTCCTATGCATTTTTGAAATGTTCTTAGTCACAAAGCGATTTTAAAAAATAGTAAATACTTTTTACATCTTGCATGGCGCTTCAGTAAGGTGACAAACCTTTGTCACAGACTCAGTCTTCAGACTTTTGTGCCATTTTTCATTTACAACTGCATACCTGAGCACAAGCCAGCAGTGGTGGGGTTGTGAAAGAGTATTTCACCACAGTCAGTTCATTATTTCCTATTATTTCCTTCAGTCTGTGTGAGGTACTTACCTATCATTTCCTACTCTTATCTATACACTGCCTACAAAGGCAAGGAACTGTCTGGTTAGGGATCATCTTTCTCTTCTGCACTTTTTTGCATTTCTGTACAATGCCTAATCCATTTGCTCTTGACCCCAGAATCAGATCCTCCTCATTTTCCCATCTTTTAGCTGAGCTCCAATGTCAGAAACAAATGCATATAATGCTTTTTCAGTTTCTTTGAGCTGAAGCATGGTCTGAACAAGATTTCTCACATTGTGCCTTGGAGAGTTTTGTGCCTGGCATTTCCAGCTGGCTTCCAATCCAAATACCAGAGACACTTAGGGCTGCTGGGGCTGCAGGATCAGGGAAGGTCAACATACATTCAGCCTGGTGTGGCTACAGTGCTAAGTATGACAGCTAAAAAAGCTATTTAAGATAGCTGCCAAAGGTCTACACTAATAATCGCTTTGATGAGGCGCTATGTATCTTTTCTAAAACTGTGCCTTTGTTTTCCTACCACATTGCTATAAAGGAACATAAACCTTCTGAAATACCAACAATGAAAGTATCTTCTTGTGCCCCCATGATAAATGGGGGACAGGGAATTTTTAACAGCATAATTCCAGTGGATTGATGTACCTAAATCCCTTACATGCTTTGGAAATTCTCTTTCCACTATGGACAATATGACAAACTGACTGAAGTTTACTTCTCCCTGTTCTCATTCATTTGCCAAATTTAAGCTATGTGATATGCATTAAGGCCATTTGAGAAATGCTTAGCAATATTATCATATGTTGGCATGGTCCCTTGGAAAAAAACCAAAATGTATGTTATACTATACTCCTTTATAATTTTCAGCATATTCTTCAGAAAAAATACACATCAGTATTGTTTATTCATTTCACTTATTTTCTTCCTACACCATTTGACAGACATAAAAGCACCACTGTTTTTGCAGCGTCTCTGATAGAATATATACAAACCTATCCCCACAACACAGGTGGGGAAACTTGACCACATCAAAATTTTGTTCACCTTTCAGCTGATGTCTATAAAAGACAGGATTAGCACAATAGATTCAAGTTTCCTCACATAAATCTGTCCTTTGTGCTTTAGCATACACTTGCAATTTGGGTCTAGGTCTGCCAGATGAAAGGGTTGCACATATTCTGGTCCTTTATGTAAACCTGGTACGGCCAGACTGAAAATCATGTGGGAAATTAGCATCTATATTCTTACAAAGAAACTGTGAAGCTCTAGGCAAAATTTTTTTTTCCTCCCCTTCTGTCAGTTTGTCTGGTGTTACCAAATGAAGCAAGCCTCTTCTGCAATAAGAAGCTTGTATAACTTTCCAAATGAGGAAAAATAGTCTCAGTCAAAGTGCAGGATGAATTTGAAACATCTGCAACAACCCAGACAGGCCAGGCATAAACTGAAAAGCAAGCCATGGAACCATTTATACTACCGCATTGTTGCTGCAAAAGACAAAGAAACTTGTCCCAGCAGCTGGCATTGTGAGGAAAGAGGTCACAGATCTCTGCTCATACTCTGGTGGCCTCCAGGAAGGGACTTTCCTAACAGTCCATGTCAAGCAGGCGATCCCAGGCAGGTCACAGAGCCTGTGATGAAAGTTTAGTGGCACACCTGCACTTTCAGGAATCACAATAAAGGCAGAGTCTTTCATAAAAGCTCTGCCACAGCTGGGCTGTGAGTTAGCTGGACTCTGAATTTGTTATCCTGCTGATAGCAGCCGTTCTCAGAGCAGCAGTGGGTATGGTGTGGAAGGTCACTCATTCCCCCCCCCCACACACACACACGTGGTCCTCAGAGCTGTTTCTGGCTCAGTGATGAAGCATCAGCTAATCTTCAAGCTGTGGTACTTCCCACTGAAAGGTCAAGTGAGGACTATTTTGGGGATTTCAGAAAACCCTTTGCTAACTACACTTGTCAGGTGTGTCTACAGTGTAAATTCTCCTAGACCCACACTTTTAAAAAATGCCACAAGTTTACAAGAAGTAATAAAGTTACAGGAGAACAGAACTAAGCTGCAATGGTATGCCCAGAGGTATAGCACAGTGTGGGCTGCAGGCAACAAACACAGGCTGAGTACTTAGAAAGACAAGTATATCATTATAACAATATAGTCAATAGTATATGTGAATATAAATAAACAGCTGCAGCCATTTGTCCTAAACAAGCTGATATTCCACCAGCTTATTAATGTCCAAGTGCAAAAGCTACAGCAGCTACAGAGACAAGCCGAGAGTGATATCAAAAAATAGCCTGGAAGAAGAAGACTAATGGGATGTGGGTTTTCTTCTTTCCTTTATGAACATAGGTGTGTCAGAACAGGAAAAGAAGCGAGAATGGAGTTTTCATATAGGGTGCTCCACTTAGTATACATGAGATGGGACCAATGTTTCTGAATAGCAGTATTGCAAGGCAAAAATTTAATTTGGTGGGAAATAACAGGAAATGACTGAAAATCTTCATTCTTTATAGATAATTATGTTTTAGTTCTAACTTCGTGATTTGGAGGAGATTTTACTTTTGGGGGGAATCTCTGCAGTTAGTGTTCCAACTCTGATTAAAAAAATTACATTGAAAAGTAAATAAATAAGTGGAGTTTTATATAACGACAGGCTGAAGTATCACAGGGAGAATGTTCCCTGTGATTAATGGGCCTTGGCCTGCTGAATAATTCCATTCAACAACTTACCAGCACAACTTGCTGTCACTTTTCTGGGCATTGGTTTCAGACGCACATGCAAACTGATTGCCATGTAGAACAACAGCTTATGGTGCAGAAACGGAGACTTTCTAACCCAATTCAGAAAGTTTCATCTATTTTTTGCATCTTTTTTTTTTTAAAGAAAAATTTCACTGTCATGAAAACCCTTCAGGTCACAGGGAAAACGTGTTTAGAGAACTATAAAGAACTTTTTAAGCCATTTTTTCCACAAGGGGAAAAAAAAAAAGCTAGAAGTTTAAAAACTATCCTATACCCACTATAAGGAAAACAGGAAATTAAATACTGGCCACAAGATATTTTTCCAAGGTTTATTGATGTAAGGGTTTTAACAATGTGTTTAATTGCATAACACATTCAGCAATTGTTACCACGAAGATTCTACTTTTCTGTGCAGCATTTGCTGCCTCCACTTTAAAAGTCTCCACATCACAAGGGGTGTCAAAGTTCTTTTTAAATTTAAATTATGCTTATTAAAAACTTCAGAATTGCCAGGAGAGCCACTGTGATGAAAACCCTCTTATATATTTTTCCAAGAAGATTTACAACCTACATTAGACACAGCACTCAGCCATAAAATCAAGTGAAATGTGCAGACCTGACACACTTCCTCTGTGCAACAGAAATTAAAATATATGTCCCATGAATGTTGTCATAGTAACATGTGGGAAACATTAAAGGAAGTCAACATGATGAACAGGTATAATTTATATTTCTCTAGAATCTTACCCCACACATTGCTCATAAATCATCCAGCTTGAGTCTGTAGTAGAGAGATGTTCAGCTTTCCATCCTGTAGTCATACTGTTCCAACTAACAAAATAAGAATAAGTGCTGGAAAAAATGATGCAATGTCAACTGGGTTTTATAATCTGCTCAGTAATAGAGATATACAAACTTAAAAACAAAACCAAAAAAAGCTGATATCAGTTTTAGTTTCTAAATGGATGCTCTGTACATTGACATCAATAGAATTTACTTTTATGTTTAAAATTAAGCACACATGCAAGGTTTGCAAGACTGAAACTTAAATCAGTGCTTTAAGCACATATGGGGCAATACATTCCCATGCAGGTTTTTGGACTCCTACATATTCCCTACAGCCCATGCTGCACACTAATGGAAATCACTGTGAGTACTCCTAAGCATTTCTGGGTTTGGCTGGCCTTTCTGAAGTACCATAAAGCTGGATATTCACATGCATATCTGCAAGGGAGCTCCTGCAAGAGGGGAACTCAAAACCTGCAGCACTTGAAACCTTAATGAACAAATCTTTCCTAAATGGTTTAGTTAAAGGATTGGTTTCTTTAGAAAGCTTTGGTTTAATTAGCTGTTTAAGACTTTGCTTTTTCATAAGAGCCCTGTGGTTCACCCACCTGGAAAATGTAAATAAAAAATTAGTCAAAGCACCTGTAGCCTAGCCTTATAGGGGGTTTCATATGGTCCTGTAACTTCAACAACCATCAGTGCATTGGCAGGATCCAGTTGGGGTCTATAATGCCCCCCTCTGGAAATTAAAGCCCACTGCCTATTATTGTGCCCCAAGTAATTTATTTCAATTTAATTTTAATGTATTTTATAGTTTATATTGATATAAAATAACTCTGTACAGTTAATTTACATAAAAAATACTTCCCAGACTATCAAGTGAATAAAAGATTTAAAAATATCCAGCCATTATTTCACAGGCTGTAATGGTTTCCAAAGAAGAATCAAGCATTTGACACACATACAGAATTATTTGCACAGCTTTGTGGAGGATACTTTGCATATTATTTGATGTGAAATGATAGTTATGACATTTTTCAGTTTTTAAATAGCTGTGGGTCTAAAAAAAGGGCAAAGCAAATAATACCACCAGAGATGCAGGAAAGTAATATAGAAGGTCTTCCTTAAACCAACTAAAGTCTGGCGGTTCAAAACCAAGTGTGAGAATCCAAATATAACTCACTTCATTTGAGTTAATGTCATTTTTAGAGCAACAGAAGGGATGGGGTACATGATCTGGGCTAACCTTCATTGGAGCTAGTGGCACAGCTATGGAGTACCGGCAACATGGAAATGTTCCGGAGCCACTGACTGGGCACTGGCCTGAGGACCAGGGAAGGTGGGGACAGCCCAGGCAGGTATGAGTCAGGAGGGGTCGGTAGCGGAGTCATACCAGCTTTAGCCCAGTGGCATCTGAGGGATCCAGTGGCATCTGGGGGATTTACACCAGCCTGTGGAGTGAGCTCACGGGTGATTTTCAAGGAAAGGAGACAGGTCTGAATTCTCTTTCAAATGGAAGAGGAAAGGGTGGGCGATCCTACATTTGTCCAAGATCGACATGGGTTATGCTGGTGCTTGTTTGTGGTGCCAGGAGAGGAAAGGGTGGGCGATCCTACATTGTCCAAGATCGACATCGGTTATGCTGGTGCTTGTTTGTGGTGCCAGTAGCATTCAGCTCATATCTTATCCTGAATGCACAGACACCCCAAAATTCATCCCAGGATTACCTAAGAGTTCACCTACGTGGTGTGGGAATTTTAAGACTGAGCTCAGCAGGTCCAGGAGGTCTCTTGTGCAGAAATCCACACTGGTGAGATCAAGACCTGTTTAATATAGTGCCCTCTCTACCACAGTGGCCATCAGCAGATGTTAAGAAGTGTTTAAGGGTATAAGAGCTTACAAGTATAAGAAGAAGGTTAGTTACAAAGATACTCCCTGCATTGCAGTGATCAATTTTCTGAGCAAAGCCTTAATCTTCTTTAAGTTTTAGCTTAAGATTGTAATATTTTACCGTGACCGAGTATCTTTAGATTACCTGAAAGACCATTTTCTCATACAATGTAAAGATTGCAAGTAGAAGTCAAGGAATATTATAGAAAAAGTCCTGAGCAAGGTATCTCAGGCTTTTAAACATAAGCTTAATATAATTTTGGTCTTTCCAAAAGAAGCATATCCTAAAATAATTTATAAAATAAGTTTGCCCTAAAATTACTATGCTTCTCAGCAGAGAGACTTATACTTCTATTCACTGAATTCTTTTGAAGATTAAAATAGAAATGGCTTCTACTGGATCAGTATTAAAAAAAAAAACCAAACCAAAACAAAACAAACAAACAAACAAAAAAACCAACAAAACCCAAACTATTTTCAAAGTTACTAGAAGTCTTTCTCATGCTTTTCAGTAGCATCTTTTAATATAAGAGTTTAATTTCTTGGACGGTCTTTCATAAAGGATTATTTTCACTTTGGAAGCACACTGTTCTGCTAGTTTGTTTACTGATTTCTTTATGCAAATGCCTCTGAAGAATAGGGCACTTCACAATGTTTTATACTAAAGCATAAGTCTTTCATGTGCTTCTTTTCCTGTGCTCTCCAAAAGAATCATCTTTTCCTGACAATCCATACTGAAATGAAATGATTTCCTATGAATTTAATTATGTTGAAAGCATTTGACCACAGCACTTTTCTACCTATTAAAATGAAAATCCTAGAAGACCACATCACATATATGTGATCCAAATCATTAGGCCGCATTGATTTACATAATCTGAACTGCTTTGCTCTATTTTGAACGCTTGTGTCCATTTTCAATGGGTTTACATTACTGCTTTGCTTTTCCTTCAGAAAGCAACAGAGTTCTGAATTCCTAATTTTTATTCAACTAGATATATTAGAAAAAATAGTGAAATGTAAGGCATCTAATCATGGGGATCTTACCCCTTGTTGTAAAGCAACCACAGAGTTTGGAGATTGTCCAGCCTTAAAATTAATGAGTGAATGTGATCCACAGAGAAATAACTTTAACCACAATTTGGCTAGACCTTAAAGTCTGCATTTTTATTGGTTTTGGCATCAGGTACCATATTCCTAATGGATTCACTTCCCTTGAGATAGGTAGTGAAAGAAAGGTGCATAGTCCTAAACTTGAACATTTTGTGATTTCTTTGCTTTCTTTTCTAAGATTTAAATAGCATTAATTACATTGTAACCAGAAAACTCTATTGTCTTACAGTCTGACAGCATTTGGTTTTGTTCCCAAGTTGTGAGTCCTTGTGCTAAGAAGAAATTACATTCAACTGGGACTTGTTCCAACACTGACAACAGCCCTGGGATCAATGCTGTAATGGTTTTTGGCTCTCACTTCTCCTGAGATCTTAACCCTCTCTGCCTGATGGTTGGCCATGTTGAGAAAGTGATAACTGCAGGTAACCAACATGCGTTGCTCTCCCTGTCGTTTTATATTGCAACACGACTATGAAAACATTGGGGACACCTCTGTGACCAACATCTTACCCATGAGAAATGGACTGCCAACCACTGAAATAACACATAGGGAGCTAAGTGGACCACTGCGCATTATTGCTCACCAAACCTGGCACTGGATGAATGAAGCTTTTTCTTTCTCTACAGCTAACAGAGCCATGCAAAGCACAACGTTGGGTGTTAATGGGACACTTTCCCCAGGGCATTTGCCACTAAGTGGCTGCAGCAGATGGTGGAAGGTGGGTCCCGGGAGACCTGCAGCATTGAAGTTTATATATGAACTAGCGACCCAAGGTTCCCCTTGTACTCAGTGGTGAGAAACGGGTACCTTTAGGGCATCGTTCATTGATTCAGACACCAACTTAGAATTAGATGAATAACACTCAAGAAAAAAAATCACTTTTTACTACTACTGCTTACTACAAATTGCTATATAGTACTGTCCATAAAGAAAATCACACAGTGATCTCAGGCCTGTGCTTACATTAATTTACTCATGTACATCTCTGTTGGGTTTGAGGAATCTCACCCAGACTTCTCAGCAGGTGTTGTGGGCAAATTTTAGAAAACACATCTGGAAGACAAGTTTTTCTGGACCTGCTTTTCACCAGCAGAGAAATCATGGAAGTGGCAGGCAAGGGTTTAGAGTGACTAAGGAGGGTTAGAGGATCTTCTTGTAACAAAGAAGGAATACAGAATAAAAACCTTCAAGAAAGCTAAGAAGAATAAATTCAGGGAGCTGGCAGTTAACATCCTGTAGAAATATATGTAAAGGAAAGGGATCAGGCAAACTGGCAATTCCATTTAAAAATAAAAATTAAAGCAAAGCAGAAGCATACAAAGATGTGAAAAGCAACACAGATGCAATTAGCAAGTAATGTAAGAAGTAACAAGAAAACATTTAATATATCGATTAGATAGTCAGAGAAAGGTCATGGAAACAGTCTTGCTACTCTCAGTAAAAAGGGAAAGCCAGGAACAGAAGATGTCAAGAAACACTTAACATCTGCATGGCTTGACTAAAACAGCTGGCTGTCACCAGACAGCAAACCCACAGTCAACCACTGCAACTGATCTGGTGACAGATTAAGGAAAGAGCAAATCAGAGATTACTCAGATAATCAAGGATTACCTAGATAAATTAGGTCCACATAAGTTATGAGTGGTTAGGGAGGGGCACGCATCTGTTTCATCTGTGCTCTGAGCTGGCCCATCACATGGCACCTGCAGTCTCAGTGGCTCTGTGGGTTGATTAGCTTGGTGTGAGCCCAAAACCACAGAGATTTAAGCTTGGAAAATTTACCAGCCCTTCTGCTGCTTCTTATCAAATGCCTGAGAAGGAAACAGTAAATGCATCTGTTCTGGTTAGTTTTACCTTGGTTCAAAAATTCAAAGACAAGTAGTGCTTAGAAACCCCAGATAAAGACAGCATAAATAGATGATAACTTCTTTATTTTGTTCAACATTGTGAAATTGTCACTAAGCTTCAGTATCTGTTTAGATAACCTTGCTTTAGAAAGATCTGCTGTGCTGAAAGCCCTTCCCTCAGCCACACAGAAACCCTGGGTCCTGACCCAATATAAGCTGTCAGCAAGCAAAAGAATGGCACAGGTCACAGCCAGAGTGCTGGAAAAGCTAAAATGGAGATATTTATCTGATAGGGATATTTACTGTGCTGGAGATGAAGAGTAGTTTTCAGGTAGCTTCAGTTTATGCTAAATATAGCAAAAAGCTTTTTTAAAAAAAACCTATTGCTTCACTTAATAGGTGCATTTCATATAATAGACTCTTATTTTAATAATATTTGGGGTAGCTGTTTGTGTGACTCAGAAATATGAGAGTGTTTTTTTCCCAACAAAGCAACAGAGCAAATGAAAACAACAAACTTTTTCCTCTGCCAAATGCAATTGCCCAGTTTATCAAATCCTACTTTCTGCACCAGTAGGTATGAAAGGCAAATACTAAGTTGGAGAAATAATTTAGGAAAAGCGATGAACTAAAATTTGAGCTCTTTTTTTTTTCTAAAGATGCAATAATTCATTTATTCTAGAAATATATCCTGTGACTTCTCCCTCTAGTACAAAAAAGGTATGCAATTATCAAATAAGATTCATTCATTTAAAATTTATAAAGGTAAGTCCTAAACTAAGAAAGTGCCAGACTTCAGATTACCCTTGTCATATTAAATTGGCCTCCCTGTACTGATCTATCATGGTACAATCTTTAATTACATGACTGCCTACTGTCCTAGCTGCACGATTGCTGCCCCATGCAGTGCCCCATGTGGATTATATTAATAGTTCAATATATTGTAGACATAACTGGAAAGATGCAGTCAACAAGGCAAAAGAAATCTGTAATCTACACAGACTCCTTCACTAGAATCAGAAATAATCCAGAATGAAAGCACAAGACTGATATCCTTAAAGTTTCAATGAATATATCATTTAGAATTTCAGAATTGTGATATCTACTAAATCTTGAGGCACATACTTCATGGAAAACATGAAACAAACGTTTCACGTTGAAGTGGCAACATGAAGAAACATGTGGCCACAAAACATTTTCCAAGTATAAAAGTTCCATTAAGGTTAAAAGAGTAACAAACTACCGCCAGAATCTTCAGGGGAAGAAAAAAAATTACGTTCAAAATTTTTCCAAAAATTATATAAAATAAAGCAATGCAGTATAGAATGTTAAAACAAACAGTATGAGCATTATTCTTTCATATCCAAGGTATTAGGGCATACTGGCATTTTACACAAAGGGGAAGGAAACAAACCTGACCATACTTGATTTTTTTCCCCTCTCCTGATAATGGTTCCTGCTAGTACTTTTAATATTAAATGTTCATATCAGCACTTGTGAAGTCCCCAAAATTACTCTAAAGTAATGAAAACATCTTCATTTTTACAATTTGGAAAGGAAATTAAAGTAAAATTTCAAAACTTCAAACCATGAAGTTCAGGAATTCAGAAGAGTCTTCTCTGGTCTTCTGGAAAGGCTGCATTTTCTTTGTATTATGTTTTCCCGAGAGGAGACTGGCAGTTAGCATATATGTTGAAATGAAAACCTCCTCTACTCGTCCTATTGCATGCCTTTAGCAGGAGAGAAAATGTTGTGGTTTAACCCCAGTCGGAAACTAAGTACCATGCAGCCACTTGGTCACTCCTACCGCCCCACACAATGGGATGGAGAGGAGAATTGGAAAAAGGTTAAGCCTGTCGGTTGAGATAAGACCAGTTTAATAGTTGACATAAAATAAAATATAGTAATAATAATGATCAATGTAATGAAAAAGGTGATAACAAAGAGAGAGAAAGGAATAAAATCCATGAAAGATAAGTGGTGCACGATACACTTGCTCACCACACACTGATCGATGCCCACCCCATCCCCGAGCAGCGATCAGCCCCTCCCAGCCAAATCCCCCCCGTTTACATACTGGCCATGACGTTCTATGGTATGGAATATCCCTTGGGCTAGTTCAGGTCAGGTGTCCTGGCTATGATCCCTACCAGCTTCTTGTGCACCTCCTTGTTAGCAGAGCATGGGAAACTGAAAAGTGCTTGACTAAGCACTACTTAGCAACAACTAAAATATCAGTGTGTTATCAACAGTATTCTCATACTAAACCCAAAACAGCACTGTACCAGCTAATAGGAAGAAAATTATTTCTATCTCAGTTGAAACCAGGACAGAAAATTAAATGAAGTCATTGTGTATCATCTCCCTGTGCCTAGCCACCCATGCTAGGATCACTCTTGCTACTCCATGTCTTTTCTGCCATTCACAGAATTTCTTTTTTCATCAGCATACTGCCAAACTTCAACCCTTGCCAGGTTAAGGAGAAATGAAGGTTGTTCTGCACCAATGACAGAAATGGGAAAGCATGTGAGATCTGGGACTATTGCATAGAATAGGATGGGGACCCAAGGAAAAATCCATGTTACCTAAACTGATTAGTAGTTTTCTGAATTGAACTGTGCTGTTTCTGCAAGAACCATGCTGCAGACAAAAACACTTCATTTTTCCATTCCCATCACACAGGACTACTGAGGAAGTGTGCCACAACAGCCTGTATGAAACTTTGATCTGTTTGCAAAAGACAGAGATTTACATTACATTACCAGATATCAAGGATAATTTACAAAGACCTTCAAAGTCTTTGGAAAGCTAGAGTTTAGAACTTGAGGAGAGAAACTGTGATGAGCTGCACCATGGAGCAGGGATGTAGTGGTGCTTCAGAGCTGCTTTCCTTTCTCCTTCACCCAGCTTCAGCATAGCTCATTTAACCATGACCTTCACATCTAGAAATGGTTCCTGTGGTGCTGTAAAGAATCATAGAATAGAATCATAGAATCATTATGGTTGGAAGAGACCTCAAAGATCATCAAGTCCAACCGTACACCTGATGCCACCCTGTCCACTAAACCATGTCTTGAAGTGCCACATCTAGACGTTTTTTGAACATCTCCAGGGACGATGACTCCACCACCTCCCTAGGGAGCCTGTTCCAATGCCTAACGACTCTAACAGTGAAGAAGTTCTTTCTAATGTCCAGCCTGAACCTCCCCTGGCACAACTTGAGACCATTTCCTCTCGTCCTATCGCTAATTACCGGGGAGAAGAGCCCAATCCCCACCTCACTACAACCTCCTTTCAGGTAGTTGTAGAGGGCGATCAGGTCTCCCCTCAGCCTCCTCTTCTCCAGACTAAACAACCCCAGGAGGTTGTCTGTCGGTGTCCCAGGGGCCATCATTCTTTGCTCTGGGGCTGACTGATGGGCTAACAAACAGGCCAAGGAATCTTCTAGTAGCATGTGTTCATAATTGCAATTCTATCTTACTCCCAGAGGATTTTCTGAAAAATGAGAAATTAAAATGTTTTAAAGATGCACTTACAAAGACCTGTCTTTTGTGAAGTGTATTTTAAGTGTTCCAGCTCCCTGTTTTCTCTGCTCTCAGTAATGTGTAACAGAAATCCAAAATATGTTTAAATATCTTTAATCTCTATAAAGCTAATAAACTATTTACTCCATCATATACATTCTAGAAAAGCTACCTTCAAGATATTTGCATTGACCATCATTTTCTATATTGTTTATTGTTTAGAAATACTTTGTCTTGTGGATGTACTCCTTAAACAGGGAACATTTAGTTATCTCTGCCTAGTCTCTAATTTAAAAAAAAAACCACACTTCACCCATGTTAATTCAACACAGTTTTAAAAAAAACTCTACTTTTTTTTTTTAGAATGCATTTTCTAAGTCCAGGTTAGCCTTGTATCACATGTCCTAGCTAGAGCAGGTCAGAAAAGTTTTGAGGAAATTCATTGAAAAAGCTGGAATTTGAACTGAAATCTTTCAATTCAACTTTCAACCTCAAGTTTCTTGAGCTCTTAGTAGACCACAGGCATATCTCCCACAGAGACTTGCCTGGCTTCATAGAGTAATGATGAGGACTCAATGCTTCTACAAGAACCTGGAGAGACTCAGGCACCTAGGTCTTCCCAGCATAGCCCTCCAGAGCCAAGACCTGGGCTTGTTTGCCCTTGGAGACCTTGGGGCTCTCAGGGTTGTGGCTCCACAGTAGCAGGTTGGAGTTCCTTGCCTGCATGGCTCCCGCGAGCAGGATCTCTTGGATGAGAGAGGTGACAGTGCTGTGAAATTGGCTGTCTGAGAGCCATGAGGTCCTGGCTCCAGCCACAGGTCTCCATGCTCCCACATTCTGATCACAGAACCAAGATCCTAAAGCTGGAAGAAGCTGCACAAGCTGTCCTGGTCCATTTACAGAAAGAAAATCAATTTCTTGATCTTTAAAACTTCACAGCCTACCACACCAGCCTTCTAATCACAAGATGATGGCCCAGAAGCCTGGGAGTGTTGTACTCAGCCCAGGGAACGTGGTGGACAGTCAACCTAGAGACCTCCAGAGCTTGTACATTCAACCAACAGTCCTCTCTTGGCAGCAGTGAAACAGCAATGCCATTTTCTTTCACATCACAGGGCCTTTGTGAGCAATTTTCGTTTTCAAAGTTCCGGTTCATTAGATATTTTTGAGCAGCAATTATTATTGTCTGCCAACTTGAAATTCTGTATTTTGTCCAACTCTGAATAAACCTGAATTGATGTAAAACCTGAGGACTAAGGACATGTAAGTGATAAAATATATCTAGACCGGCAATGTTAGAGTCATTCTGAAGGCAATGGACTGTGTGTATGGTGAGAATCATGTCTATTAATTTTCTTAAAGTAATGGATGGCTGCTAGCAATAAATTGGGGTCTCCAAAGTGCACTGAAATTAGACACGTTTCTTTCCACCCCTATTTCACTTTTAACATCTATTGGCAACAGTAAGTGTCTAAACGGATGCAGAAACCAAATCATGTGCCATAGTTCATATATAGAACAAGCAGCAGGCAATTTACATTACCAGTTTGGTTATTACTAACAGTGCAAAATTGCTGCCAATGAGGCAAAGTAAAAATACTCTCAGACTTCTCCGTTTAATACCACTTCCTACATTTATTTTGGATGTGGATTCTGTTATGTTTATAGCGGAATCTTATGGATAATTATATACTGTCAGTGTTCAGTTTCATTATTTAGGCACAAATCCTTCCAGCACTTATGCAAAAGTATAACTTTATTCATTTTGCAAGTTCAATGGGACAACTCATTGTACATGAAAGCAAACATATCAATAAATCTTCACAGAATCAGGGCCTCAATTTGTACAAGACGAATTAGATGTTAAGGTAATCTGTTGTTGGCTTAGTGAATGTTAAGTTCTTCCCAAAATACCAGATGTGGGGAAGAATGCCCAAAGAACAAAGTAGACATGACGTCACCTAATTGTCACTTTAGAAATAACAGCGTGCATGTAGCATAATCCAACATGTGGCAGATATGGACAATTTGATTTAATCTTTTTGTGAAACCAAAGTGAAATTAATGTAAACTGTAGCTAAATAGCCAGCTCATCAGCCAGTGCATCAGGTCCATTCTTAAACAACGGCACAGATCAAAATTCCTTCTCTTGAAAGCGAGTTTCAATTTTCCAAATAAAAACAATTTGTCTCAAACCAGGATGCTGATCTTGCCCAGAGCAGGCCATGCAAGTATTAATTGATCTAGCAACCTGATTGCTGCTGGGCAGCACTGCTTCAGCCTTCCAACTAGGAACAAAGGAAAATACTCCTGTTTAGAAGTCATGGTGCCATCATGAACCCCCTCTACAACTGACCTCAAGCTGCTTTTTATATTTCGCCCTCACAATTTAATCACTGGATGCATCCACTTTTGATGAAGAGCAAGTTGAACCCCATGTAGGTACTGCTGAGCCCTGGATGTCTAAGAGAGTTAGCCACCCTGCAACTACACCCATCTGAATGATTAGTATTGGAAAATGCTTCATCTGTTGCTAAATCCTAAACGGAACTGAAAGAATTTTCTTTGACATTAGTGTTATCTTAGGATTTCAGAGTAGCCTGAGCAGGTTTCATTCTATTTGTGCTGAACCAATGGCAAAGTTGCTACTGAATTTGCGAATGCAGGACCTGGCCCAAGTAATCTGTGTGCTGTAAATGACAAAGGAATGATGCAGCTATTACCCTGTATTTCTTTTCAAATCCACTTTTTTCCCTATTTTAATTAATAAGTTGACTAACCTTTCTGGTGTACTTTACTTACAAACGCTATAGAGAATGAATTTTTATTGCTATGCCTAAAAAATCTTGAGGAGCATAGCGTGGATCCCTCCACAGGTACCAATTCCATCTCCACAATGAGCATCAGCAGG
Organism: Cariama cristata; assembly: GCF_000690535.1. Lineage (NCBI taxonomy): Eukaryota > Metazoa > Chordata > Aves > Cariamiformes > Cariamidae > Cariama > Cariama cristata. The sequence continues at coordinate 96,622 of NW_009602050.1, forward strand.
TTGACTGACTCCAGCTCTGAGCTGTCTTGAAAAAACTGCATCCAACTTGTGTGCTCCTGGATCCAAGCTGACTGCACATAGAAAAAAAGTGTTTGTGTGTTTCTGCATCCATGGCATGGCTAATCCATAACCCAGGTGAGCTTCCAGGCATCACTGTTGACATGAATATTTTCAAAATCTTTACTTTGTCACTTCATTATACACCCAAAAAGGTGAATACTGACTGATTTTTCCCAGTAGTACTCAATTCAACTTTATTTTTTTGAAATTTTGCATAATTTGACAGTATTTGGTAGTATTTTGGAAGTGAGAAATAAAAAAGAATGTATTGTAATGATAAGAAGAACATCTGTTGAAGCCTTACAGGCATCCAAAGTTGTGTGTAGCTCTTTTAAGTTTTAAATAACATACAGCAGCTAAAGCAAAGACTTAAATTATCAATATAATAAGGCACCAGGGGTTTAATAGCAGTCAGAATGAATTCTTGTGAGCAATGCAAAAGGGCTTTAAAGCCTCTTTTTAAAAGACGGTTTTATTTATACCTGAAATTGTAACCTCATTATCATATCAATTTTGTTATTCTTTTCCATTTGGCAAAATATTTATTTACTGCAATAAACAGGACGAGGCTCATATGTATATGTATGTGATTTCATCGAGGGCAAAGCAAAGAGGGCAGGAGTCAGAATTGCAGTTCCAGCCTGTAGCATGCTGGGCAGATCTGCTGAGTGAATGTCCACTCTGATTTTTCATATTCTTCCCATCATGACAGTGATGACAGTGGAAACTTCTCATAACGCTGGCTGGGGGAGGGTTCCACCCGGGGGGGAAGAGAGATATTTCTTCCCAAAGAAGTACTTAACAAGTGCTGCTAGAAGCTTATCAGCAAGCTCATTACTGCAACAGCAATTAATCATATCTGATCTTAGATCTGTAAGAGATCTAAGAGTCTGCAAACACACACTTCACCTCTTTCTTAATCGACCCATAAGGCTGCCTGGGTGGATTGCTACAGGCAACCCAGGAACACCATCCCAAAACCTGTCCCCAATTTGCACCCTCCTTGGGCTGCTGCCCCACCTTGGGGGCCACCTGGCTGTCCAAGCTGTCAGTCCTGATGGCCACCTTTTCTGCAAAAAAAACCAGCTGAATCCCAGGCAAACTTATTCTCAATGTGAAAGCCAACTTTTGTCCAGTTTTCTCATTTCTTTAACTTCATGTCAGCCCAGATGAAGATTTTGCTGTCCAGCAGTGCCTCCCTCCTCCAAGCACACACCTGGCTGTAAGCAAGGGGTTGCAGTGGAGCACATGAGCGCATCTGCACACATCTGAGAGCAACTGATCCCTGTAAAACATTATTACAGTAAGTGGCTTTCACTGAGTCCCTGCGCAGTCTGTCCCGGCCAAGGGCTGCCTAAAACAGCAGCCTCCCATTCTGAACGTCATCTTCATTTCTTTTTGGCTTGTTTTTTAATTTCCAAAAGCTTGCAGAGATGATTCTTTCCTTCAGGGAGAAAGCCTCTGCATGTGCAACTGCTGTGAATCCATTAGACCTAGAAAGGATCTACTACCTCTGTTTAACTGAGCAATTTGACAAAGTAACTCTTTCAGGGCTTCTCTGAAGTTAATGGGAGATTTATTACTTACTTCAGCAGTAGCAGGATCAGGCCCTTTGACTTCATCAAGCATGTAATTCATCTTCATATGAACAGGCTGAAAAGACAGGGATTGAAATTTCACAGACTGTGATATATTTAGAGCTTGTTTAGATTGGATTAGGCTATGGAAAATACTGTGCTGACCAAGATAATCACCCTTCTGATATTGATCTAACCCCTGTCTGCTCAAATTTGTTCTTCCAAATCACATAGCCTGCAGCTACCTACCATTATCTTACAGTGACAGCTGCTGGGATCCCTGATTTTTCTCCAATGGAAACCAATGGTGAAATCCCAACTGACTTCAACCATGCAGGATTGTGCCCTATGGGCACTGTTTTCAGCACCACATTTCCCACTAAAATGGATGCATGCTTTGAGCCACAACGCTGAAAATCAGACAGTAATATCCCAACTCAGTCCAATAATACAGCGTTTAGCTTTGGGGCATAGGAAGGGGAAATACATCCGCAGAAAACATACCTACAATGCTGTATAGTGCTACCTAGACCAGCTCTGAACAAATTAGTGGGAGTGCTCAGGGAATGTGCCAGATTTCCAAAAACACTGTACGAAGGGTAACATGCATGACACCAACAGAGCTAACATGTCCCCAGAAGACCATTTTACTACCATGGCAGTACTGCTTCCAGCATGGCATTAGCTTGTTCCAGGACAGCTAAGGTCTCTCTGGATGGTGCTGCCTTGACATATTTTGATTTAGACACATTTTTAGACCTTTGCTGAACTGGGTCTAAATATATACTTGTGGAACAGCTCTGTAATCTGGATCTCCATTATAACCACAGATGTAGAATGCGACTCTAAGCACTTGGGATGGCTGAAAAGGGCACACAAAGGGAATGACTCCCTGCAGCCTGGAATACTGGGGACTTTGCCAGCAAGGCGTAAGGTGGCATAAGATCAACAGGACTCTTGAAGTTGTGTCACCGCCTGTTAGATATAAGTCAGGCCCAGCAAAGCACTATTGCAGAAAGAAATAACAAAATGTTATGTCAGCTCTGTAAGTACAATTCCTGAACTGGTTTATAGATTTCACATAGCATTTTAGTCAGAGCACACTATGGAAATCAAACAGAATTTAATTTTTGAAGCATCTTTTGTCCTCATGGGAGAGAAGTGAATTAAGGCGAATTGATTTTCTTCTTCTAATATGCTACACACTGCACAAAATTAATGTAAAGCTCTACTAAAGCTATACAGATTTGGGATCTTGCAGTATGATAAATGATTGCCCCCAGGGCAGAACAATAGGCTGTCTAATCCTTCTTCCTAAGATTTGCTGCTAATTCAAAGAACACTAGTCTCCTGGGTCATGTTGTTTTTCCTAGAGTCCAAACTCTCAAGTTTAGCAGATCACATAAGAAACTAAAGATTCAGGTTTTTATTTAGTGTGTGGTAATCCCATGAACAAGACAATTCTGAGATGCCACCAGGTGTGCAACAGCTGTTTACTGAGGTCCTGTCCTAGCTCCAGATCTTTCTATCTGTATTTCTTCATTGCTGGAGGTGATGAAGGGTTTGCTCTATCTTTTGGCCTCCTATTCCCGTTTGTGAGGTTCAGGGTCCATGTCAGCAGCACACGCAGTACAGTTCAGTGCTTTGGGTTCAATAGGCTTCCACAGCTTATCAATAGCTTTTGTTCCAAAACCAGCAACATTTCCCCCAAAACCCTCAGCATACTCCTACACAGCATTACTTACTCTGAACCACAAATCCTTGTGCTCAGTGTTTCTGCTTTCATTGATTCCGTGACAAGGGTAAGAAAGACATCCTGCCAAAACACAGGTTTTGCTCCCAAAAGCCTTGTGCATCCATACAACAAACACCAAGAAAAGGTAAATAACCTCCTGTCTTGAAGCATTCCTCCTCAGCTCATCAATGGCTTGTTGATTTTTTTCAGCTCTTTCAAGAGATATCTCTTTACCTTCTACATCCTCCCAAAACAGTGGCAAGAAGGGATTATGCGGGGAATCCTTTAAATAGAAAAAGCAGCAAACTGTCCATGTCAGGGTCAAGTAGATTTTAGAACCCACTATAACATTTTCAATAAACCAATAGAAGATGTAGCTACAACACTGGCCCACACTCGTTTATGAGTTTGACTATTACTTCATGAAAAATTAATGTCAGTTACTCATTTTAACATCACAAAAAATGAAAATGGAACTCTGGAAAACAGTCTTAGAAAGACAAAAGTTCATATTGTATCAATTATTCTGAAATTGAGTTTTAAGTATATGTTATACTTTCCGAGTATACTCATAGTATTTCACTTCTGATATTTTTGATTCTTAGAATTTACAATAATGCAAACATTTCCAAGAATTTCCTTGATTGGTTTATATATTATTAAGTTCAATAGTTGAGATAACTGTAGTAGAAAGTTTTAACTGTACATATTGAAGAACGAGGGTGATTGGGTTGTAATTTAGGAGATTATTTGCTGCGGCTAAATAGATGGGATGCCTAAGGACATGGAGCTGTCACAGCAGAGGCAAATATGAACTGAGATCAAAACAGGAGGTGAAAATACACAAACATGTATCAATATAGTAATAAAAATTATATAACAATGACAATGATCTTTCTCCTAACTTTAGCTTCAGAGGGGTTGGTTGTTGTTGTTTTGTTTTCTTCTTGCATCATACAACTATCAGAGTATTGAGTAGCAAATAGGCATCATCCTCCCTCAAAGAAGAGTGTTTGATGTCAGAAATGGGTCTTGGTCTACAGGAAAAGGTCCAGAGCTTCTGGGTGTGACTAAGAGAGACAAAGTTAGATACTCAAATATGCTTAGGATACTCAGTGTGAAAAGTTTTGTGCTGGGGAGCTATGCAAGGTTTAGGTCAAAGATTTCTGAATTGCTGTCATGCCTTGCCTGTCACTGTCCCATCAGCCACCTTTGTGTGGTTCAGTACAAAAGATCCAACATCCAACTCCTGCCAGTGCCTGCCTGCAGTGAAACCAGGCACAGCTCCTGTCACTAACATTTTAGGCATACTCAGGAGCTAAAACCTGATGTCTGCTGTCCACAATGTAACATAAAGCAGGTGCCTGCCCTAATTCCACCTGCCTGTGGGTCCCAGCTCTGGCATCCTTCACTGCTTGCAGCCAGCTCACGGCTCCTCTAAACACACAGATAACACTCAGGGCCAAGATGAGACCTCCAGTTCCTTGAAGCAGGTGGAAAGAGGCAAAAGGTGTTTGAAGCCTCTAGGAAGCCATGCCAGGATCTTTCTGGGCCAGAAAGCACAAGGAGGAGAGGACAGGACACATTGCAAGTTGAGGCCACAGAGCCACAGACCTCCCTGGTGGGAGTGCAGCTAGGCTGGGGCATGAGGAACTGTGGTCAGCAGCTGGAAGAGAGAGGGGATGTGGCAGGTCCCCACGTCGTGGCATGACAGTGGCATAGACTCAACTCATCCACCTACGAATGAAGTGCCACCACCGCTTAGCCTAGCTGAACGGAGCAGAGAGGTTGGTTTTAGGAGTTAACATCCATGACTAAGGTAGAGAAAAAAAAACACTCCGGAAGATCAGGGACAGAGGTGGAGTTGTCAGCAGCCATGTGCAGGGCTGAGGTTTACAAATATAACCCTTTCTCGTTTCCAAGCTTGCAGATAGGAATTAGATTTGAGCACCGATGGGCTTTAACACAATGCGTGTCACAGTACAATGCTTCGACAGATGACGGCACACGTTCACTGCAGGTTTTCAGCCGAGTATACACATTTCACTACAAGCAGGGCTGCAGTTTCCGTCCCACAAGAGGGCCCTGCAGCTTCACGCTCCAGACTAAGGAACCCGTGATGGATAAGGTAGGGCTTGTGACCAACGGTAGTCCCAGGTTGCCTGTAAGAGGTCACCGTGGGGTATGTATTGTCACATACTCGGCAAGAGAACAGTCCTGCCTGCTATGGATGTGTAAGTCATCCCTGTGACTCCTTCTGAGCCAGAGGAGCAGGTTTTCAGCCGTAGCAGGAAAATAAACCTGTATTAAAGAGAAAGAAAGAGTTTGCAGAGACCCCCAGTTAGAGTGAAAAGTGTGATTACACGGGACCCACTTTCTAAGCGCTACGATGTGAGAGGGACCTGTCTCAGCATGTTACGTAGAGTTACAAACAAAAGTAACCCCAAGCTGGAGATAAAACACGTGGTATAAGCAGGATTGATTTCAAGAAGGCTTTTTGCAGTAATGCTATCCACTGGCAGGATAACAAACAGAAACGTTAGAGATGTGAGACAGATGATCGCAGCCAGGCTCACGGGCATGTTTCCTCAGCTCGCAGTGCTGACATGTGGCGACTAAATGAAAAACGACTGGAAGAAGCACAGCATAACCCTGGCTGGTCACTCCCTCACCACCTCCTGGGCTCCCTTGGGGAGTCCTTCACTGGGGAGACTGGGAGGACTCCTGCCCAGGTTTGCAAAGAAGAGCACCCAAAGGACATCGGTCCCCCAGGAAAACTCAATCCCAGCTTCTTGCAATATACAGACACAAAACTTAGCTCCTGCTGCAGATCCTAGAGAGGCCACATAAGAGCACTCACTTAAGCAGTGCAATGCTGCTAAAAGCTTTCCATTCCCCCAAGTGTTTTTTTCAAATCAAGAGCTGGGTTCATGACTTCCCACAGTGAGCTGTAAATGAAAACCAGCACAAGACACATTTTCTCCCTGTCTTTTTTTCCTCATTGGTGTGTGCTCGTCTTGCTTTATCTGAAAGGAAGCAGAATCGAACTTCAAAAATTAAGTTCCAGACCATGCAAATTAACTTCTTTTTTCCTCCCCAAGCGCACTGTTAATATCACTTTTAATACCAAGAGATTCTCCTACGATTGCTTTTTTCAGTGCTGGAGGGAAACCTAATGTCAAAACCGCATTTCTTACTTTATTTGTTAAATTTTTCAATGACATTCTTCTTTTTTCTCTCTTAACTTCAATAAACCATTAAAAATATTTTTAAGGATGGTTACCACAGTCAGAATCATATGCAATCACTTGACATCAAACACCAGCCACAGGTACACCACTAACTCCTTATGCCCTCTTGAACCTCAGTAACACCCTTTCAGCAAACCAATGGGATGGCACAACCTCAATCACAGTATAAAATTCCTCTTGTTGTCGTAACAGCTATGAGAAAGATATAAAGAAAGACTTGCAGCAACTCTTAGGGCTACAGATCAGAACAGATTCTTACAGTGTTTGCAGAACAGATGAACAATGTACTCTTGAAGATTAAAACAAGCAAGTGAGTGGAACAGCCAGCTATGCTCAATACACATCAGTCCCTGGAAAAATAAATGTTTGTACAAAGCTGCACAACCAGTGTGGTCACCTAGAGGGTTTTTCATCATGTGTTTCATATACTGGCTAATTCCAAACATTTTTTACTTAGGTTCACTTCCAGGTGCAAGATCAAACATCTAGTTAACTCAAACCAGCTACAGGTTCATTTAGACATGGTTGAAAATGGTTACAACTAATAGCTTGTTCAAAGCTTGCAGAAGTAATATTGTTGCCAGACTATTGGTGCTGTGCATTTGCCATCCCTTTTCTGCTGCATTGCTGCATATCAAATATGTCTTTTGATTCTAAAAAATGCACATTTTTGCTTTGTTTATCAATGATTGTAATGTTATTGTGGAGACCCAATCTGGAAAGAAGTGGGCTAACAATAGCTCACAGTGATGTCATTTTGACACACCATTTGCTTCAGACTCAGGTTTCTGTTTCAATATAGCTCCTTTTACATCAGCTATCCTCACAACTGCTTGTTAAATGTAAATGAAAAAAAATTACAAAAAGTTGCAGTTCCCTCTTTGCGTTGTGGTCCAAATTTAGGATGTCGTGACTCAATTACCTCTAGCCAACAAAGAATTTAAGACAGCATTCAACTCTAAACATTGGGTAATGTCCCACTGAAATAAAAGTAAAATACATGCTTATGTACTAAAGCGGATCGTCTATATGGCTACAGTGAGATTTGGCCATTTAGAATGTAATTGCCTAAGATTAGAGATTCCCCCAACCATGAGGGGAAAGACATAAATCAGTCTCCTTGACCGTTCATCCAACGTGTCTGAGAGCCCTGTACCAGGCAGGTTGAGGGGGCCCTGGATGTGCCTGCCTGTCCCTGGGGTGGCAGAGGGACAGGCAACCGAGGCTCTCACCTCTCCCAGCTGTTGTCTCCAGTGCCCGGCCATTTCTGAGTGTTACCTGGGTCCCCCTCAAGAGACACAGGTACTGCTGGGGAAAATTGGTCTGGTTTATTAGAGACTTCATTTAGAAAGGAAGATCCATCCTTCTAAAGTATGGGAAAGGACTTCATGACATACCAACCAGTGCATTTATGAGTGCTATCCATTATCTCTCAAATAAAGTACTGCTTTGCAGAATCTGCTTGGCAGTAGAAAGGACCTTTAGAGTCAGAGGTCCCTTCACCCATCATGTTCAGTCAGGGTCTTTCCTCAGTATCTGTGCAAAATCATTTCTGCTTTGTTTTACAGAAGTCATGCTTGAGGCAGTATAAAGCTAGTGAGACATCAAATCAAGTGTGGGTTCATAACAAGTAAGTCGAGCTGAATGATATGAAGGCTTCAGAATGGACATCGCTACCAAGTCCACCTAATTATTACAGCAGAAAGTCACTCACATTTGGACATGTCTTTTCTAATGGCTGTACATGGTTATATTCTGCTCAAGACACTCGTTCTGCTAAAAAGCAGAGGAGCCACATTAATAAAATAACAGAAGTAGCAGCTTGTTCAGTGAAAATGTCAAAGGCACAGCTATGCTAAGTTGTGCCGCTCTCAGTATCCCCTGGTATTTGGGCATGGGGTCACTGCCACATAGGCGGACTGCCTTCCACGGCCACTTCCAGCTCTCCTTTATTAGCTTTTTATAGAAAGGACATGGTACAAATTATATGGCACTTACCGGTACTGAACAGAAAATGTAATAGGTCACTTTTGGGGGCCATGATTTTAATTTGGAGTTTTCTTCTATTATTTTATCAATTTTGTCTTCAGCTTCTACTACTTTGGCTAAGGTTTGGAAGCCTCTCGGAATAAATGTGTTATAAAGAGAGATTTCTCTGGTCCGTGCTGATGGATCAGAAAGCTATTATTAGAAGAAGTGGAATCAACTGGTATTTAGAATGAGTTTACAAGCACTTCTGCCTACTTTATTACCCCTAGACACTTTCTGTCTGCTCTAAGATTCACTGTTGTTTATTTAGGTCAGGTTTATAAGCTAGTCTTATTCCGTGCTTCTCTTAAGTATCCTGTGAATTCTGTGCAGGATTCAATTTGCTAAAGATTTATGAGTCCTTCCCATTCCAGAGTCATATACATCATATGGAAACTATTGTGCAATGGAGAGCTTCGAGGTAGTCCCTCCCTGGCCATCTCCAGAATGGCATTACAAACTAATAGCTTCTGAAAAGAACCACCATAACAGTACCATAGTCTTTTTTCTTGTTGACTTTTTAAATTTAATTTAGGTCCGTTTTATCTTTGTGTCTGAATGTTTTCTAGCCAAGTCCTTCAACATTACCAGGGAGGCAGAGAAGGGAAAAAAAGATAGAAACTGCTACTTGATTTCAGCAGCTGGCTCCCAGTTAGAGCTAATGGACTGAAATGTCCAAAAACTGAACACTTGAGGTGGTAGTCAGAATATTGGCATGTCTGTTTTCTAGCCCACTGTCTCTTCAAAGGAAGAGGCACAGTATATACACTTCTTTTCAACTATCTTACCTCTTGTAACCAAGTTGTTACCTTGCCTGCAAAGAATATGCTACCTTGCCTGCAAAGAATATACAATCCAAAGAGAATGATAGATGAACTGAATTAGAATGAGGTTTGTCCATGATATGGACATAAATACGTACTAGGAAGAGACCCCCTATACTCAAATAACAAATCCACCTAGTGCAGCAGCCAGCAGTGACCAAAAGCAGAAAGCACATTAGAAAACAGGACAAATATAAACTGATTATTGCCTGCTCTGCATTACAGCTTCTAGTATTCAGAAGGGTCATATCCAAACCACTATTTTTAGTAACTAAAGACTAGTCTTTATTTAGTATCAAGTGTTTAATCCTTCTTAAATTTGTGTTTTCCTGTGTTCAGCTTATACATATGTCTGACCTATAGAAATGCGTGTTGGAAAGGAGTTCATAATTTGATCACGCATTGGGTGAAAGTGCACTCCTCTTGCTGTTTTTAAGGTGCAGATTGCTTTCTAGTTCTTGTGCTGTGAGAAACAGTGAACAGTGAAACTCCTTTTCCCATTCATCTTCTTTGCACCACCCAATTACAAAAATCTGTTCTATTCCTCCCTTTCCTTTAGTCGTTTCTTCCAGGCTGAATACCAGTAATCTATTTAGTTTTTGGGAACGCAGAGGATGAGCCAACTGAGAGCTTATGGGTCAGGATTAGAAGGTGGACCAATGTGGGTGACATTGTGGTGGGTGTCTGCTGCAGACCGCCTGATCAACAAGAAGATGGAGATGAGGCCTTCTTCGGACAACTGGAAGACACCTTACATTGCAGATCCTGGTCCTCATGGGGGATTTGAACCAACGCAATATCTGCTGGAAGGGCAACACAAGCGATCCAGTAGGTTTCCAGAGTGGACTGATGATAATAAGGCACTCCCTGGACCTGACAGATAGAAACAAGGAAGAACTGGTAGTGGAGGTGAAGATCAGGGTCCAGACGTGGCTGCAGTGACCATGAGATGGGGGACTTCAGGATCTCAGGAGAAGGGAACAAGTCAAATAGCAGGATCATGACCTGGACTTCAGGAGAGCAGACTTTGTCCTGTTCAGGGATCTGCTAGGAGGAATCCCCATGGTATCCTGGGGAGTAGAGGGGTTCAGGAGAGCTGGTTGATTTTCAAGCATCATCTCCTCCAAGCTCAAGATTTGTGCATGCAGATGTGCAGGAAGTCAAGCAAGGGGTGGATAGAAGGTCTGTATGGACAAATAAGTAGCTCCTGTCAAAGCTCAAACAAAAAAGTAAACCTACAAGAGGTGGAAGCAGGACTAGGTAACTCAGGAGGAGTATTGAGACACTCTCAATGTGCAGCGATGGGATTAGGAAAGCCAAAGCCTGCCTGGATTTGAGTCTGATGAGGGATGTGAAGGGCAGCAAGAAAGGTACATAGGTAGCAAAAGGAAGACTGGGAGAAAGGGGACCCAGTGACAAAGGGCACAGAAAAGGGCAAGGTACGCAATGCCTTTTTTGCCCCAGTCCTCACTGGCAAGCCCAGCCTTCAGGACCTGCAAGCCCCTGAGACCAGCCGGAAAGTCTGCAGCAAGACTTATCCTTGGTGGATAAGGATCAGTTAGGGAACATATAAACATCTCCATTTTGGAGATATTCAAAATTCAGTTGGACATGGACATAACCGACATGCTCTGGTTGCTCCTGCTTTGAGCAGGGGATTGGACTAGATCTTCAGAGGTGCCTTCCAACCTTAAGGGTTCTGTGACAGTTCATGCTTCTAATCATTTTTCTTCACCTTTATGTCTTACTTTTCCAATCCAGCTATGATTTTTTTCCTTTCTCTAATGTAGTAGTACCTATTGCATGTACTGGCCAAGAAGTGCGGATACCCTGGAGTTATGCAGCACCATGATGATATACTATTTTTTGCTCTTTGTTCCTTCACTAATCATTTCTAAACTTAATTTACTTTTTGATCACTATTGAACTTAAGGCAACATTTTTGCATACCATTATTCCAAGCCAGGTAAGACAGAGCTCATCACTGTGCACTTTAGCTACAGCTAGAGTTGTTTCTTTTCTTTCCCCACCTACGTGTATCATTTTGCATTTTCTGACATTAAATTTCATCTGCAATTTTACTGCCAAAACACTCTGTATCATGAAATCAGAAGGATTTCATTACTTCAAAGGCTTTTTTTGACTATCCTAAAGCATTTCCTATTTTTCATAATCTTTTCTGCCTTGTACCTTCACTCCTCCTTTTATTGTTGATCATGTAAGAGTTGTGAAAGACAGCAGTCTCAGCACATTTCCTTGGGAGTGACCACTGGTAATCCTCCACATTGTAAAAGTGATCAGTAATTCCCACACTACCATTTAACCAGATATTAATAATCCGTGAAAGGATGTTTCATCTCGCCCCAAGATGATTTAGTTTCTGTAACAGTCTTTAGCAAAAGACTTGGTCAAAGGCTTTTTGGAAAACCAGTTGAAAAGTACCAATCTCATCCATGGTGCGTTCATCAAAGAAATCTAGTAAATATATGTGATACAATTTTCTTTATAAAAGTTCAGTTGGGCTCTTTCTCAGTTTATAACATTTATGTATGTCTAGTAATTATAGTCCTTTATGTTGTACGTCCACCAATTTGTGAGTAGAAATCAGATTTAGTGCTCTGTAACCTCAGCAGATTACCTTAGACCTTTTAAAAAAACCCTGATGTCACCTTCATTCTTCTAATATCTCAAAGGTAATTTCAAAACACCATAAAATTTACATACTATTCTATAGTAAGTTATATTAAAAGTCTCTTAGAAACAGACCAGTGATTTGCAGTTGAAATGTTGATTTTTCACAAGGGCTGAATCACTTTGTGGATTAAAGTACGGTTTTTAAACTATGACTCTTGTAGGACTTTTTTGGAAACACAGTAATATCTTTTTGCAATATTTTATCAGGGTATTTCAAAATATATTTTAAAAGCAGAATTAAATGTTGTGAAATCACTGCATCTTTTGGATATAGATAAATTGATTTTTATCATTGCCATTGCATTCACAGGTGAAGCAATGACTCACCCAAGAGCACAAGAGTCAGTGCCAGAGCCGGGAATAAATATAGACATCTTACCATTCAGCACCTTGCAGTAGACATTAGGTTGCATTTTCTTTCCCAATTTATTACACCGTGAGACTGAAGAAAACTGGAAAGCCTACAAGCGTGTCCCTGCATTATGAGATATTTTCCCACAAACACTTCCTGATTTTCATTATGACTGTGGTTCACGATAATTGTACCAAAAAAAAAATTACTTTAATTTTATGTGCATAAGACAGTCTTAATGAAATAAGCCCCCATCTAGGAATCACTTTCTTTCCTAATACCTAACTGACATTTTTAAATCAGGCTGACCAAAGTTTACCTACAGTGCTATTCTGGCATCTAGTTAATACTGCCAGCAAAGATGCTTTCTGACTGAGAGAGGGTATGAACTGGTTTTTTTCACAGACAAAGCAAGGGTCTGGGACAAAATGTGAGACTCCTTGTGAATTAATGAATGTGAATATGGACTAGCAGCTCTGATTCTAATCTCAGTGCAAGAAGGGTTCTGATTAACCTGTCTCATAACCTATTCAGAAATGTATTCCTATATGTGTTTGATGTAAAAAGCATATAACAAGGATTCTATAGCAGCTGGACAAGGATCTTTTGCATTCTCTTTGCACAATCATTGGTAACAATGCAGAGCACGTGGAACAAGAAGTAGCTTAGACTGTGTGTTTTTCATTGAATTCTTCTGAATTGGACATCAATGAACCATTTATAAAATCTCCTTTGGCTTTCTTCATATGTATTTTACCTTGGAACTTCCAGATTCCCTCTCTTTTGTGACAGAAAGCTCCAGCTGATCTGTCAAGTACTCTATTCTTTTAATCAACCAGTGGGTATTTACAACATGTAGCCAAAATGGATGTATCATGGTAAATTATACCAGCATTTCCAATTTAACATACTGGCCCTTTTCCAAATGGTATAGCAGAACAAATAAATTTCATATCAGATTTCCATTTTGCCCACTGTTTACATTATTAACCGTAGAAATACTTTTGCCAGGAATAACTGACTGCAAGTATCACTTGCGCAAGATTTCACATGCAATAACTTGATCCACACAGTACTCTGTAAGGTTTTGAATAGTTTCTTACTGTTGAGAGCACCAGAGGAGCTATTGCTTTTCTAATTATTGCTACTGAAAGCTCTGGTCACCAAGAGAAGCGAGGCAAAGGTGAACACCAGCACAAAAAAGGAAACCATTATTAAAATAGCACTGCCTGTGTACATGCTGTACCCTGCTCCTAAAGGCTTACATTTGAAGGTCAAGAGCTGCTATGTCAAAACCTTTTGGCTTTTTCAATACTAGCGAACACTGCTCTGGTATCCCTGTAATATATACATGCAAAGGCTGCCAACTTTTGCAATTCTATCTCCAATCTCATCCTATTCTGTAGTTTCCTGCCCGAAGGCCCCACTAGTAGAACAGAGATCTTCCCCGAAGGTTCAGCTTTCATTTCTAAGGTAAGTTTTCATCCCCCATGGCTAGAGAAAAAAGCTTTAAAAGGAAAAACATATGCCACCAAAGGATGGGGACAGATTGGCAACTGAACAGAATTCAGAATATACTATTAGAAAATAATTGCTTGATTCTGCCAGGCTAGGCTTGCCCATGCACGTTTGCAGAGCCCACTTGGCATCTTTCAATCAGATAGTGCACCTCAAAGCATGAACAGTCCAGAAGTGTCCATACAGTCCTCTTCAGCAATAAACATCTTTCCATAT
>NW_009602050.1:110907-117085 GCF_000690535.1 Cariama cristata
GGGAGATAAAGAGATTATCTAAATTATCATGTAACTTTGTTTAAAATTTGAAGAGCATTCAAGTTACTGCAGATGGATAAGGAGTTTCCTCTACATAACCTGTGCCTCTCACTTTAGAATTTTGGTTCACAACTGCCATGCAGCTGGAAAGCAAATTTTCCAGTCACCCCTAATTATTGCATGTTGGCTCAGTTTGCAGAGTAGTTTTGGTGCACATGAACTAGACTCCTTTCAGGAGAAATTAAACCACATGCACACCAGAGCACTCCAGCCCCTCGTGGAGGTGGGATGAGTGACCAGCTCTGCAGACAGAATCAATTCCCACACACAGGGGGACAATCAGACCAGACAACAAGAAGTGAGCCTAGTCCCAAGCAAAAACCTCCACCACTAAGAATTACTGATCTAAAAAAGCAACATATTTTGCCATTCTCCGTTTAACTAAAAGAAGGTGAAGAAGGTAACTAATAAACCCACAAAACCATGCTGATGCCAACCAAGCTTGCTCCCTCGCCCACCTCCTCCAGCCCTGGGTCAGCAGCCCAACTGGAGCTGGACTGGGGGCACCTCTGTGAAAATCACCTGAGACACAAATTCATCACTCCTCTTGGGCATCTCCAAAGACTTTGGACATCTCCAAAGACTTTAGACATCTCTCTTTAGACAGCTGAATCCAACTCTGCCTGACTACTGCAACAACATTAGAGCCATCTGGAAAGAAATACAGCTGAGTTCTTCCTTCCTCACTTGGGACTATTAACAAAGAATGGTTAATATTTTGCTACAAAGCTCTTGCAGCATGAGTAGTCATCTGTCCCTCTGTACTGTATCTGCCCTCCTGCTGCTTTATCCCTGCTCTGTGCAGATGCACCAGGTGCAAGGTGGGGAATATTAGGGAACCAGGCAGGAGAGCATCTGAGCCATTAACTCAGATTTTCTCTTCTAACGTCAGAAGATTCAGCCAAATAATTACAGCACACAGCTGGTGCCTGCTAATACACTTTAAATTTGATAATCTGTCCAGAAGCGAAGAACATTTTTATTCAGTACAGGTTGGAAAGACAAGGCAAGAGAATTGAATAAGACAAGGTATTTTCAACATGATCTTTTTCATTACTCTGCTTCAGTTCTATTGACTTTAAGACTAGAGCAAAACTAGGCAAACAAAAGACTTATTTTTCATCTTCGGAAGTTACATAATTTAACAATAATATCTCTTTTTTTAACTCCAGACTTGCAGAGTCTTAGCAACTCTTCTCTGTCAAAACAATGTCTGCTCTCAACACCACATTTTCTTAATTGCCCCACCTGAAACAGAAATGTGCCAATTATGTTCTTGTCCTGATTATCAGACCACTCACTGGAATATGTCGTACCAAGAGAAATTCACTTCTAAAGACAAGCCTGTGTGATGAACATTTTAAAGATAGATAGATAGATAGATAAAGGTGTAAAATCAACAGTCATAACAGCAGCTTGGAAAGAGAAGACAAAGTGGCCCTGTTCTGGCATAGAGCCTGGTGCTCAGGGAGGTCCATATGGGTTTCTGTGTCCTGCTGGAGGCCCACCTGCTCCATACCCTGCCCTTGCAGAGCCACTGAAGGTTTCAGCCCATAGAGAGGACACTTGAGCTTCAGATCCCAAAAGCACATGTGCAAATATTTATCCGATCTGCTAGCACGGCTGCGAAATACAAGCGTCACATTGCCCACTGTACTGATGGGCAAGCAACAGTCAGAGAAACAGAACCACACAACAGAAAATGCAGCATTTGCCATGAAAACAAAGACTCATGCCTGCACATCGTGTCCCTTTTTCTGTGTGGTGTACCCAGGGATGGAGGTGCCCAGTGCTGAGCATCATTGGTGAGGGTGAGAGGAGTCTCCTTGTCCCAAGGGTTCACGCTGTTTAGGTGGATGCTGCAAAGGGATTTTTGACATCAACTGGCAAGCTTTAAAATTATGTAGTAAACTGTGTATGTATGTCTTCCGAGACCATCTTCCTCATAAAATAAACTGGCATGTAGCTGTAGACGCATGCATAGAAAATGAACTATGTGTGTAGAGAGCAAAATTTACTATTCCATTATTAAGGCAGTGGTATTAAACAAGAGAGTCCATCCTGAGGACACAGGTCTTAAACTATAGAGAAGAACTAATCCGTATTTGGATATCCAGATGCAAGTTACACATATTAATATCTCCACTTTATATGAAGTGTCATGAGGTCATGCTGACAAGCCAGCATGTTGGGGACAGCCCAGTGCAGAGTCACTCTCACAGGTGGAATATTAAATGACACAAGCCAATACTTCACCATCCTTCCCAGATTGACCTGCCATGTCTTCAGTTGTTCCTGCTCAAAAATCTACAGGATGAGAAGGTGAGGGTGAAGCTCGTCTCCCCAGAAGGGTTGGTGAGAGATGCCCAGCATGGGGTAACTGAGGGTCCAACAGACGTGCACAGGTTACAGGCAGCCTCTGCCAGGCTTCAGCGAGGATCTGATGACACTGACCATCACCTATGAAGCTGCTTGGCAAGACATTAATTCACTGGGAATAGGAAAGGAGCATTGTAAACTATTAACCTCTGTGTTCAGGCTTAGGAAATGTTTTAAAATAGACCAATGGGATATTAAATGAAAGTAAAAAAAAAAACAAAACAAACAAACTATGTGTAATAAAATTGAATCTTTGCATGAGAAAAAGATATGCAAATTTGCAGTTATTTAAAAATAGATGATTTTATAGCTGCATGAAAATGCTTAAAGCTACTAAGGAAAAATCAAGACATTTTACTTCATTATATGATATATTTAAAGGTTGTTTATTAAATAGTCCATACAGTTATTTTAAGTAGTCATGCAAAAACACAGGACATCAGATGTTACTGAGCAGAGACAATCTGTAGAGACCTAAAATGACATCTCAGAGCTACCCAGTTTCTCCCGTAATTATTCAAGCCTCAGAGCTGCTCCCAGTTCGAGAGAGCTGCTGACCCGGAGTTCCGCAGCCTTGGGGCATGGGCCCTTCCTTAGATGAGACAGTTTTTTTCCAAACACTTTTTATAACGCTTCTTTGCAGCACTTACAGTTTAACTCCCCCCTTGCCAGAGACAGCCCACATAAGGTGACAGTTTGTGGCACGGACCAGCTAAGTCAAGCAGTACGAGCTCCTACTGCTCTGATCAGGGACATGAAGTTCAGCACAGCAGAAACACTCCCTGCCCTTCCTATAGCACATGTACTTCAGTCCAAGGAACCTGGCTTTGTGCCATGCCATATATTCCCCCCACCATACCCGCCCCCATACACACAATCCTTACCCCTCTTACTTTACAAAACTTCTATTAATGGCAGGAACCTACAGAGCTTGTGCTCAGGAAAAAAAGGGAAGACTTTCAACAGCAAACACATGCACTCAAAAAAGAGACAGGCAGAGGACTGCATGGAAAAATATTTTCCACAAAGGAGTGGTGGGACCATTTGTAATCTGGGGTAATGAAGCTAAAAAAGTCCAAAAGATGTGAAGCAAAATTGGGGATGTCATCTTCACAAGCAAGGAGAAGTCAGGCTAACTTCTCTGATGCTACACAGCATGCAGAGACTAGCAAACCCCAGCAGGAACAAATATATTTTAAAATTAACTTATTTCAGATCACTTTTTGTTTTGCTTATCTGTCATGATCAGAGATCGGACCTAAGGCTATCTATCATAGCAGATGATATCTTCGTTAGAGTGGCTGAGGTAACTACGCAGGCTCTGGAAGAGAGCTCTGCACTGCTTTAGATGTTAGTGATGGGCATGACATAGATCTTGGCAAGTAATGAAAATTTTAGTTCGCTTTCAAAACAGGCTTAGAAGTGCAGTCAAATGCCATTTATCCAGCTAAACAAGCTTCAGCTCTCTTGATAGTTTCTCTGCTCCTACTTTCATTATTTATTAGTATGTATTACTGGGGTTATAGGAATGCTTAACAGCTTGAACCAAGAGGGAGTTCTCATTATCAGAGGTGTTGTACAAGCACACAGCAACAGACAGCTCCTGCTCAGAGAGCTCCTGATCTGAGCAGAAAAAACAGGCACATGCTGGGAAAGGCAAATTGACACAGGGAGGGAAAGAAGTTTGTTCTGTAGCACAGCCAGGAATGGTGATCGAACAGCAAGCACCATTTCTACACTTAGGCACAGGATCTTCAAGACTTTTCTGCCTTGTTGGGGCAAATTGCATGTGAAAGATCCCACTTGCGTTTTCTCACCTGGGACCAACCATGATCATCAACATCATTAGTGAGCTGGTGAAATTCCTCATCATTCCTCAGTGGTTTTTTGGCCCAATTTCAGGCCGAGTTATGTCATTAAATTCTGTTTGTTGAACAGTCAGCTCCTCCCAAATATTTTTTGAATCTTTTGGCTCACAGCAGCCAAATTTAATAGGGAGATAAAGGTCTCAACATTGTTAAGGTTCTGGCAAGTTCTATAGAAGCATTAAGGAATCAGAGAGAGGAGAGAGACCTCATTAATACCCCTACCAAGAGAAGGACAATGCTGTGACCTCAGCTCCTTTCAGAAACTCTCAATTCCCACAGAAGTTCAGCCTCAAAACACAAACCCTTAGAAAATTATTTACTGTTAGCTCTGCTGCTCTTGGGATAATCTGGCCACACAAATGCTGATATTTGGATAGTCTGATTCACAAAAACGAAAGAACAGAAAAGCCATGTCACATTCATTGCAAAGATATGTCATTTTACCTTCTCTTCCAGGGGTCTTACCCTTTCTCAAAGAAGATCTCATGATAAATCCTATTCCTGGTTGCGCTGGGACAATCAGAACTGTGTCAAGGCTTTCCAGCCATGTGGCAACGGTTGATTTTTCCCACACTTAAGGATGAATACATGCAGTCCTTATCCTCAAGAGAACCCCCAAATATATCTTATTAGTGACAGCAAACCTGATTCCCAGACTGTGAAGGGAAAGGGAGGCTGTGGAGACGATATCTCTGCTGGGTATTGCAGAGCTGGGGGTGTTTCTGGTGCCCACTGGGATAACTCCACCACTCCCTGCTCCCCAACCAGCTCTTTCTGGACCCAGTCCCTCCATCAGGAGCCAGCCCCCACTGCCTCGCATGGCTCCCAGCAAATCTGCCCTCCTTTGCCTGCCGTGTAGGGGTGGTGGTGGCACGGTTGCTCCTTCCCGCTTTCATTGTGCCATGCCTGCCACCACCCCTCTTGGCAGGGCTTCCTTTGCCGAAGACTAAACTGGTCCTGGGTGTAAGCCCCCTAGGAGCCAAGCAAAGTATTTCAAAGTAGAATTTAGCTTGATGTGGGAATACCTGCTCACATGAAGATATGGCCTGTATTTTGACTACACGATGCCTTGGTGTGCTCATCGACATGTCTTGCTTCCTTACAGAGCATCCCAAAACACATCCTCCACAGTGTGCGGTGGATGCATCCCTGAAAGAGTGCTGTGAACACCACATACAAAACATCTGCCTCCTCCTCCTCCACAGCCAGAAGCACTGGATACCGGTATCAAGGCTGCTGAGCAGCTCTCCAGTGCTCCCACTATTTTCTCAGATGCTTCATGTGCAATGGTGAGGCAGAAAAGGAACAGTTTAAAGACATAGCCAGCTACAAATGAAAACTCCTGAGGGTGACAGTGTTTTCAAGATTTCTTTCCACAGATGACTGTGCAAAGCATTTGGTGTAGGAAAGCAATAGCTCACCTTAGCCAGAAAAAGTCATGCTTTGTGGGTGAGACACAGAAGAACTTTGTATGTGGGAGCCTTTGGGAAGGAAACTGAAGGGTTAGTGTGACTCAGCAGAGCAACAGAAACAACGAACGTGACCAAAATATGCTGATTTGTCTGAAGCTGCAGCCTTAATGACAGAGAAAACTTCAGAATAGGGCACCTTCTTATTGCTTCACTGTCCTGCAATGCTCATTACTTTCCCATCTGTGCAGCTGGGAACCTGGAGACTCCATGGCACCAGGAAAATTTTGTGCCTGTGTTTCAGGACAGTGGGACATATTCCACACATTTCCCAGTGCAAAATTCAATACGTGGCACCTCCTTCCCAGCTCAGCTGACCTTCCTTTGCAAAGCACTGTCTTCAGGAAGCAAACGACCAGTTTCATTTCTGAAACATAATGGATTACAGGTAGAGAAAGGATT
>NW_009602050.1:117098-118218 GCF_000690535.1 Cariama cristata
ATTATGAAAAAGGAAAGGTGGATGAATTTACTCGTGCAAAACCTGCTCAGCTGGGTATTATTTTTGCTCTTTTTTTGCCAGAGTTTAGTTTGACTCCAGCATTTGGGCCAATCAGATAGAATCATTATGGTTGGAAGAGACCTCAAAGATCATCAAGTCCAACCATAAACCTGACGCCACCATGCCCACTAAACCCACTAAACCATGTCTCGAAGCGCCACATCTAAATGTTTTTTGAACACCTCCAGGGATGGTGACTCCACCACCTCCCTGGGGAGCACATTCCAATGCTTAACATCTCTAACAGTGAAGAAGTTCTTTCTAATGTCCAGATGGGCAGTCTGGTAACTCCAAGGGATTTGGAGTGAGTGGTTCCAGCATTGAGCTGTCTCTCAAAGGCAGCCAGCAGAAAGTGAATCAGCCACGATACTAACAAAAATGACCAAGAATAGAAAGTAGATTTCTAGGCTTCACGCTTTGCAGCAGTTTTGTTTTTCCTTGCAATGGCAGCAGTGATTACCTTATCTGTGCATACCAACCAAGCACACAATCCAGGAAAAGCCACCATCCAAGAAATACCCATTTAATAAGTCCAGGCATACTGAATGCAGACCCAGAAAGGCAGGATGCTGCACAAGAATATCTTCCTTCAGACAGGCTCCGCAGTGACAAGTGCAAACCTGCATGTATGAGGCAAACAAAATTTCCAAGAAGGGAACATCCAGCAGGAAATCCACCCTCTCTGGGAGAGCTTTGTAGAACTCTCTGTTCTTCCAGTGGCTGGAAGTTTCTTTCCAATCACTGACATCAGATAAACATCGATATTCATCTCCAAATCAATATCCCAAGGTTGGGGCACATTTGTGAGTACCCATGCAGGCTTAGTAGATGGGTATGTGAGCTGTATGCTCCTTCCCATGTCCCAGCTCATCAGGTGTCCTATGGCTCTCAGAGAGCTGGGTGACACTTTCCCCCACAGGACCTTCAACTATTTCACATATTTGGTGACTGAAGGTTAAAAGTACCAGGGGACCTAGAAAAGCTTTGCCAAATAGAGACAGAGATTATATGATTACTCTGCATAAATACATCAGGAGGTTAATCACCAGTGGAGGGAAAG
>NW_009602050.1:118251-132776 GCF_000690535.1 Cariama cristata
AGAACAGCAAATGGTTATGAACTGCCTGTCAATGAATAAATTTAGACTGGAAATTAGATGAAGGATTCTACTTATTAAGGAAGTGGGGATCCAAAACAACCCCCAAAAAGGATGATGGAGATAAAAATCCCAAGACAGGACTTGATCCATTTAGGAGAGGATTACCTAAAGTGGAAGCCTGCAACTGGAGAGGACTGGACCAGAAGCACACAAGGTTCCTCCCCTTGCTATGTTCCTATGCCCTTGATGCCAGTTTGAAGGGAAAAACTAAATGCATATGCTCCTAACTTCTGTCTTATCTCAATGCTAACCGTATGCCCTAAAACATACAGGCAGGGGCTTGCATGTCAACAAGGAAAGAGGAGAAACACAGAGAAACGCTGTTGCAGTCTAAGCATATGCTGGACCTCTTCCTCTTGCTGGCTGGAGCACAGTGCACATTGTAGCGATTAGAAACCACTGTAGAAACATCCTAGAACGAGGACATTGGTTCCTCATTACTCTGTTTTATAACTGACTACCTATTTGTTGAACTATAATGCCTATATGTCACTAATTGCTGTTATCATGTCCATGAAGTAGTCATTTTCCTTCTACCTAATTACTATTAATCTTAGTAGGACATTGCATTTCTATTACTTATCATTTATATTGCAGTGATATCTAGATGTTCCCATTATGTCAGAACTCTGTGCTGAGCCCTACACAAATGCATGAGTGACAATTCTTTCCCTCTCCCCCCAAATGTCTAAAGCCTATAGGGTTTTCCAACCATAACATTATACCAGTTAAAGTCCAACCCATGCAAACAGCTCTGCAGCTGCAAAAACAGAAATACATATATTTCTCTTTCATTGTGGTATGGCCAAGCAGTCACTTCTGCTTCTACAGTAAAGTGCTGAACAATCCATGTTTCTCGCCCTCGAAGCTGCTGGTTCCCAGTAAATCCTTCAGCAGAGGTGAAGCAAAGACACTTTGTCCTTCAGTGGCTTAGCAATGTCATGCTATCACTCAGTGGAGCACAGCTCAGAGGCAGGACCACCACATGTTTCCAAACTGTTCATTGAACGTCTCCATTTCAGTGATGTGGGAAGAGGCTTGAACCTTCCTGAGCTAAGGCTCTGGGTACCTGAGAGCTCACAGGGCTCCCACCTCTGCAATCAGCTATGTTAGCACTGATTTGAGCTGAACTAGCACAACTTTAATTTCTGGTTAGGTCAAAAAAGACAAAATCATCAACAAATACTCAAATGCTGAGAGAACAGGGTAGAGGTACCACTGTAGGTGAGATTCTCTGTTGCCTTGTATCTCACAGAGTGTCTCAGGTGGAGACTGTCTTTCTCCCATCAGGCAGTGTTATATACAACTTTGCCCTGGGGAAAATGACTGCATAAGGCTCAGTGGAGATCTGACCCCAAAATGGTTTGACCTAGCAAAGTGTGCGTGAAGACTTTAAAGCAGCCACATAATCCCGCCTGCTCTCTGCCATCAGCAGGTTTCCTCCCACCTCACTACAGAGGTGAGATTTAAATCTGAGCTGTAGGTTTACTGGATTTTTACCGGCAGTGATTACCCCAGGGCCCACTGTCATCTGACATGAGCTGCTTAAAGAGAGCATCTTTGAGGAACAGTGTCTGAGACTGAAACAAAACGCACAGATTTCTCAGGCAAAAAACTTAATGCAGCTTGTCAGGGAGACAGATGGCAGCTTCCCTCCCGACAGGCACCGTGGAGGCTGAGTTTGCTCAACTCCCTCTCGCCGCACTTTGATGTATTCCAGCAGCTGTACGAAATTAATTCCAATAAATTAAACCTCTTGCAGGGACAAATGATCCGGATGAAAACTATAGCGCTAGGGGCAATCAGCCATTTGAAACTCAGTGATCTCAGAGACAGGGAAGCAGCACCCGTTCACTATAAAGATCCACTTGTTGGTTGTATCATAGGCATTTGCTGAGGCAGCCAGAAAAGGTTCTATCAGCAAAGGAATCAAATCAGGATCCAAAGCTCCTTCTCTATAACCACAGCAGTGCCAGCCCACTGATTTACAGTGATCAAAAATTAGCCCAGCATATCCAAGCCCTGAGAGCTGACCTTCCATAAGCCTCTTGGGGAGGCTCCTTGCCATAAATTTACCCAGCCCATCAAGACCCACTCCATGACCAACTTCAATAGGAAGAAGAGCAGCTCAACCTATTTGAAACACATGGGTCTAAGACTAACATTCAACTTAATCATTGCAATTTTAACTTTGAGTGCACCAGTGTCTTTACTGCACTGATCCAGCTGGTTATGTCAGTTGTTCACTCTGTTTTAGGACCACTCCAATGAATATGACAATGTACATAAGACTCGGGGGGTTGAACGATGAAGGAAGAACATCTGGAGGAGGTACTCGTGTGCTGTTGTTTCTGCGCTGTCAGCACAAATCTCTTCTCAGCTCTTCAGCAGGCAGCCACTACACTCAGCAGGGATGTTGCTGGACATTTTCTCTTAAACTTTAGGAGCAGAAGAACTTTTCAAGGAACCTGTGCCCACTAATTTCAAACTCGAGGTACTCGTGTGCTGTTGTTTCTGCGCTGTCAGCACAAATCTCTTCTCAGCTCTTCAGCAGGCAGCCACTACACTCAGCAGGGATGTTGCTGGACATTTTCTCTTAAACTTTAGGAGCAGAAGAACTTTTCAAGGAACCTGTGCCCACTAATTTCAAACTCGGTTTTGTGAACATCATGGTAATGTGTCCAAAGATACCAAATCTTCAAAATGAGAAAGAATCTCTATGGAATTTTTTTTTTAGTATTCCTTAATATCAATCTGCATTTTTAAATGTCCTTTTGTTTTTCACCTAGATGACCAGTTACAACTACAGAATTGTTTATCCTCTATTGCATGAAGTGCCTCTCTCTCTATATATATATGAGAATATATTCATTTTTCATAATGAAAATGTTAACACAGTGATAGTGCATGAGGAAGGAGTCAGGGAACTTGGGTGCTGGTCCTCTTTCACCCACTAGCTCTGCTTCAGTTTGCCTAGGTATTAACTGGGTGCAAAAAAAGTTACGCATCCGCTGGCGGCATGTTCTGTTCCTCGTTACACGGTATCATAAGGTTCATCATTGAAGTTACGCATCTGCTGGCGGCATGTTCTGTTCCTGGTTACACGGTATCATAAGGTTCATCATTGACTGAAAGTATTAGCAAGGGCAATAAAGCACTCAAAGCTAAAAGGGAACTTGTTACTCTTTCCTGTTCCTTTCCAGGAAAACTGAGGCGAATATTCAAACTGCTTCTCTTTATGTCCTCTTCTATATGGAGGAGATTTTTAACTCTTTCCTTTCCTGTAAGAACTAAGAAATAGAGTTGCGGGGAAAGCATGAGGGATGTGCCTCTCAGGGCCAAATGGCCAAATAAAGTAACTCACCACAGACAAATTTAGCCTAGCAGATCCTTATGGAAGGAAATAGAAACTCATAAGCTATTTTTGTTATAATTTATCACCAATAAATATGGCAGGAATCACAAGAACAAACCTTTGAGAAGCAGAAGAGGTTTTGTGTATGTCAGCATGGAGCAGCATTTGAACCCGAGACCCTGATGGAGTCTATCTCTGCTTATGATACCTAGTCTCCATTTTGCCTCACACTCTGCAAAATAATATATCCCAAAAGCCCAGGCCACAAATTACCAAATTATTTAAATGGGTCATAATTTTAAGCATCAAAGTCTCAATTTCATATATGGATAGGAACAATGTGCATTTAATCATCTGCTTCCGTAACTCACTCACCTACTGATGGAGGATTTTTTATACTGGTATAAAGTGGATGTAACAGTCTTGTTTCTCACTCAAATGATCAGAGGTGTCCCTCTGAAATGACCATCCGAATGAGTGTCAGAATAGTCTAAGTGTGTGAGAAATGAGGTCCCTGGACTTTGAAGACTTGATTATGATTTATTTGAAGCTCTCCAGACTGATAACTCAGCCTGGCTGCTCGCTGGAGTAGATTCCTCTGGTACCAAAGGAAACAACCGCCCTTGATGTCGTAGTGTCATACAGGGGATGCAGACACAGCAGAAGAAATATGAGTCAGAGAGATAGCAAAGATGACACGTAATGGGAAATAACACTGCCCAATGATCCCCATTAACAAATGAGTGTGCAGAGACCAGTGGACAGAGTGTGCCTGTGCAAACAGCCACAAATTACACAACTAATTGCAGTGCCAGACAGAAGAGCTCTTTGCAGCACTTAGTCCTGTTCTGCAACTTGTCCCCTGCCCAGCAGGGAAGTGGTATCTAGCTGCAAGGGATCACGCGCCGATGTTCCAAGAGCAATGATGCTGCAAGCAATGATGCTGCGAGCAACAGTCTTCCTTTCGAATCTCATTGATCATCTCACGATTCATCTCCAAAAAGGATAGAGAAAGGTGTATTGCTTCCACGTTTTTGTGTTATTCTCTTTTATCCTTTTCTGTCCCTTTGCTTTGCTTTATCCAAGGAGCCACTCGAACTCCATCACCCCAGCAGCAGGAGACTTGCTTACTGTGGAATATGTCTTTAAGGAGACATTGTTACCGGTGGGCAAATCTAATTTGGAGCCATCCTCAGCTCCTCTCTCTGACAGGATGAGTGCCTCCCAGAAGTTATTTGACAGCACATATCCACTAGCAGCAAACAATGCTAAGATATATTAAGGATGAAATCCAGCTCTTTCATATCATTGGCATGGAGTAGGATTAACTGGTGTGCTAATCTGAGCTGCATTTGACCCTAAATCTTAAAGGATTAGCTATTCCATCAAACCTGTGACCCAGACAGGCTCTTTTAATGTTGTCACTAACACCTACTTGTGCAGGGTAATTAAAAAGGAACCAATCAAGCCAGAGTGCCTATGTTCATTTCTTCATCAGTTCAAACAGCATTTGTGCGATGCACTTGCCCAGCAGAGTTCATAAACCTTTTCTAATTTCCTGTAATTTGCAACTGCTTTTACAAATAATCACCTTCTCAGGAATCTGTTAGGACCAAGTTCAATAACTAACTGAGGCTACAGGAATGAGATGTGGGGAGAAGCTCAGAGGTGGGATCCAGAGCGCTAATTCCAAAGGCACAGCTGGATACCTCCTCCTAAATCTGCACGCAGGTGGGATCTCCCCATCCTGAGCAGCCCAGAGCCTGCTCACACCATGGTCCATCAACCAGGCATTTCTCCTAAAAAGCCCCACCGGGTGTTGTTCTCCCACATCTCAGGCTGCTGCATATAGCACTGACAGTCTCCACTCTCTTTTAAAAGCAGATCGACTCCGGAGGAGGTGGTGTCCCCTGTAACACATAGCAGCCAGGTGGTCAGAGGGCTCACCAGAAAAAAACGATGTCACACAACAGTCATGTTACCCATAAAAGCTACCTGTGGCTTGGTTTTCAGATACACCCCAACATGACACCTCACTTATTTTATGAAGGATGACTTTTGAATAACGGTACTGTGAACAGTCTGGCAGCGACGCTGATGTAATTCATCCTCTGACAAACTTCACACTTTGCTACTAATAACTCCAGTTAAGTAAGGGGGAAGGTGGCTGAGAAAGAAATTGAAATTTTTGATAGGTTAATCACACATGAAAACAGGGGGATAGGAGGAGATTAATTAAGTCTGTAATTGCCTTTATTCTGCCTAATTACTTTTGGGGTGTAGAGGTATGAGTATCCTTAATCTGCTCTCAACCTGCTGAATTAAGTTAAACAAATACTTCCCACTCAGAGAGAGATTTGGAAAGAGGAAGAAGGAGCAGGAGAAAAACAGAGGAAGGGTGGAGAAACAATCACAGTTTTCAGAAACTGTGACTTGTTACTTGTAGGCACTGCAGGATCTTGCCCTCCAGCAACTTCTATTCAATGGTAGGATCTTCAAATATGCAACAGTAGTTACAAGGGTTCTGTAAATCTAGGATAACCCTCCTGCCTCTCTCTTGTGTTTTGCTACACAAACTTACCAAATCTCAAGCACTGAGTCCCAGGTGGGATTTAGGGCTAAGCAAGCCACAGGTGATGGATGAGAGGGGACAGATAAACAGAAAAAAGTACAGATGAGTGCAGTCCAGTCACCTTTAAAAGGCAACTGAAGTATGAGCAGAAAATTTAAACCAATTACATATTTGGTACAAGACTCCAGGATCTATCATTGAGATGCAGAAAAAGAATTACAGAATTTATTAAATTCAGTATTAAATGAAATTTAACAATAAACATTATAATTATAGAATAGAAAGTATGGTCAAGGGTTTAAAACTGAACTCAAAATCAAGATTCCTTTATTTCTATCAGTTCATCATTAACCTTGTGAAAGCTGTACAATGTTATTCACTTTACTGGCCTCTAAAATGACTTTTTACTGATGCCCTATTCTTATACATGTATTATTTTGTCTTACCTACTAGAAATATTACAACATTCAACTTATTAAAGCAATCACAGAAAATTCAGTGCAAATTCTGCCTGAATAAAATCCTCAGGACTTAGCCATTTTGACAGCCTGACTATGGCATTATAAGTTGGACATAAAAGCTAAAATTATATGGATGTAACACATATAAATGATGTAATAGCAGATGCAGGGAAAATAAAGGCATAAGAAGAAACAGAAAAATCTCTGGGCTGTTCTCCAAGAGAATTCTCTGTGGATGAAGCTATTACAGGAAAATACAATTAAATGTGACAAATACATACTTTCAAACACCAGGAAACTGGAAGAACAGAAATGTCAAAAAAAATAACCATGAGGTGAAAACATAGAGAAGTACTTGATGAAAGCACCTATGCTTTGCTGCAAGTGTGTCCCTTCGCTCTGCCTGTAACTATTGCCACACCAATGTTAATGTTTGCTCCCTGGAGGAGAGTTGCAGAAGACAGGCACGTGTGGAATTCCTCATCCCTCCCCAGGGCATCAGCTTGCCTCGGTTCTTCTTTTCATTTTTTATAGACAAAGTGTGGATTAGTAACTTCACATGCCTGAAATTGCCAAATTTAATCCACAAAGCCCTAAATCCATACATATTACACAGCATTAGAAAAGCTTTCTTCTTTAAAGCAATATGGTGATATTTTCATTCCAGATGACTTACAGCAAGTAATTAAATGGATCATTAGCAAAGAAGTGTACAAAAATCCTTAAGCCTCCCATGATGAGTCTGCTTTCCAAACAAGTAGAATTGACGCTTCCACCACCCCATTGAACGTAGCTTGTTCTGGGCACATTCCACCTTTTCTTCCTAGACTCAAAACCAAAAACATCAGCTGATTAGATCTGCTGTGTCTCCACCTTGCTTGAGCAACAAGTCTGTCCTTAGAGCAATTTACAGCTCCATCAAGGACTTCTCAAGGTACAACTTTGGGTAAAACACACATTTTCTCTTTGCTCCAGTGCAGTATGATCAGCTTTGTGTGCTCAGACATTCTTCCACGTGGGGATAGTCTCCCTAAAAGTATGTCCTGTGCATAGCAAATAGGTATTTCAACACAGTTTGGGCCTCTGGGCACTCCTGCAATGTAAACAATAATAACCGAACAATCTGCTGATGTGATAATAACAGTTTCTGCTGTTTGCCTTAAAATAGATAATTATAGCCTCATCCTGTGTTAGTGAGAAAGGAATGAATAGCCACACTATCTTTATCCGGCAGCAATACTACCATGTGTCCTGATGTCGTGTTTTCTCAGCAGCTTCCCTGCCTTCTGAGGAGCTAGGAAACAATCATCTGACTCCAGTCCAAAACTACTGTTAACCTGGGTGGTCTCTTCAGGGTGGTTGAACTGTGGAAGCAGCCCTACCAGCTCTCTCCACTGCCCTCCACCACCTCAGCTGGTGACAGTCACATTGTCACCCGGGCCACCAAGAAGGGTCCATGGTCAGGTATGGTCAGGGCCCGGGCTGCCTGCAGGCTTGCTGTGCACAGCCCTGGCCATGTGCCTGTTCAGGATTTGTCCCTCTCGGAGCCAGAGCAGTGGCCAGCTCTAGCTCTGCTTTCATTCCTGTCCTCTTCTCTAGACCTCCTCATAGGTCAGCTCCATGCTGCTGCTCCAGCACTCGTCCAGGCACCTAGCTCTGCACCAGCTCCAGCCCTGACTCAGCTCCTTCTTCGTTGGGTTTCCGTCTTTGTTTATCACCCTCACCTTGGGGAACACCAATTTTGGCTGCTGGTACTGTAACAAATACGTAGTGTGGAGATAATAACCAACCAGTCCCCTTGACGGTGATGAGGCATGGCTGGTGGGGACCAAATGAAGAAATCATCAGGCTGAAGCTGAATGTCCACTTGTGCATTAATGCAGCCCTTACAGCTTTGAGTCAGAGCCATGTCGAGTCAGGCAATCATTTTAATACCTAAAGCTGTGGTTTGGAATGTGCAGTAACTCAGGTTGAATTACCCTGACCTCCTGAGCAAGTCCAACATGCAAAATAACAAGCCCATGTAGTATCAGAGGAGCAGAAAAGGGCTCAGTCCCCTCAGAATGGGATGTTCCAGCTCTAGCCCAACAGGCTGCTCAGGACAGTGATGGGGCTGATTTTATGTGAAAGGAGGTATGAAAATGAAGTCCTAAAATGTAAAAACTACAAGTGATGCAGTGACTCAGCCAACAGGTCCAGTTCCCTGCCTTTGTCCACTCCACCACAAAACGTGTTCCAGCTCAGCTCGACCCCTCAGCAGAGGACCAACCCAACTGGCATCAGATCTCCTCCAGTGCCGACAGGCCAAAACGTGCTGGACTCTTTTGCAGGGCCACAGCCAGTTCAGTCATCACCTTACAATGCTGAGCTCTCTCATGTACAGCAACACTTTGCTTCTCACCTCAGGAACTTATTTCTTTGGGCTTCCATCCTTTTTCAGAGAAAGGTGTTCCCTTCTTCTTATAAGGCTGTGGCTCTATGTTGGGCTATCATTTGTTCCCAAGTTTGCTATTGGAAATGTTCTGTTCTGCTGAGATGGCACCAAGAAAGAAACAAAACTATATGAAAGCCTCTTGTGGTACAGAATACAAATTCGAATAATGTCAGGAATGAAAAAAGTATCAGTGAGTAATGCTAATGAAAAAAAATCCAAGCTTAAAGGGTTTTTATAGTGTCTTTTTTTTACTATTGTAGGATAATTATTGCTGTTCTATCCTACTAATTTTTACCCTAGTTTTTGATTTTCTTTGATTGCATGAGCTTTTTTTATTCCTGGCAATTTAAGATTCAAAACCTAATTTAGGTAAATGGAACAAATTATTTCAATTGCCAGTCCTGTTCTTCATAAACTTTTGCCCATGGCACAAAACCAGCTCACATTTTGACAAAGCTGTCAGGCAGGACTGTATGAGGAAAAGTGCCTTAGATGCAAAAGAAAGTGTGAGGAGCATGTGGCAAAGAGAAGCTACTTCAACACTGACTGATGCTACGCTTAGGTATTTCAGAGGCAAAACTTTGAATTTATATCAGATTCGTACGTATTTATTAATCAAGCAGCTGGGCAGCAAGTGACCATTCTGCTTGTAAGACCCAGGAGCAGTTGGGCAGCAAGAGCATCTTCACTGGTAGCAGACGAATTCCCCAGCCTGCAGAGCAGAACAGGGCAGCTGAAAGTCAAACCCTTTTCCAACCCTCGGGTCTCCTATGCAGAGGGGATCTTCACCAGGAAGGGGAAAAATCAGAAAGGCATGCTGCTGGCTAGATGTGAGAAGGGATATGTCACTCACGGGAATTGCCATGCACTGTAGGCTCATAATTTAGTGCCAGTTGAGACAATTTCAATGGCCATGCTGCAAAAAGTCCCTGCAGCAGCCCTGTCTGACTGATGGGATTTTGTACAGTGCTGAGGGGAAGGGAAAGGTTTGAACCATGACAAAATGCATTTATTTCTTAACTTGGGCAAAACACTCATTCATTTCCACTTGACTCTGTCTGGCAAAGTCTATGTTGTCCTCACTGAGGGTTTTGGCCAAGTAAAGACTCACCCTGCAAGCTTTAGCTCCCAGTGAGGAATTAATGACAGGTAGTTTTCAATGATTAACTCATATAGGTGATTGCCATGTTCCAACCCCATAATTAAAGAGCTATAGGTGTTATGGCTAATGAGTGCTTTAGCATGAGCTTAATTGCATATCCACTCATCAATGAAGTGATCTATTGAAATACTTGTGTAGCAGTGAATAATTCCTCTTTGCTTTGGAAAGGAAAACTCTGAGGTTTGAAACAGTTCGGAAAATTCACAGCCGCTGTCAATATTCCTATTCAGCCACTCAGGATCCCAGTCTTTTTCCAGCTCCCTATTTTGTCCTTCAGGACTGAATATATTTCAGCAACTATCAGACTTCGCATATTGAGGCAAAGGAGAAAGAAGAAAAGAACTGATGTTGCACTATTAGTGTCATTTCTTTCCTATTACTGTCTTTCTACTCTTCAGTCTGAAAAAATAGTTCAAACAAGTTCAGAGAAAACCTTTGAAAAATCATTTTCAGCTGTGTATAGGCCTTTGGGAAATAAATTAATTTCTTTCCCATGTTTCACAGAACAAGTGAGCTTCCTTAGCTGTTGTATTATATCCTCAGAATATCATCTAGAAGCATTAAAAGATCTTTTGAATGATTTCTGGTCTGATGTACATTTGAAGTGACCACAGAGAGACAGAGAGTATATATATTTCATAAAGAAAACAACCTGGAAATGAAGAAATAATACTTCTCTGTGAACAACCTACAGTAAAAAAAATAGCAGGAAAATTTAGGCACATTTCTTTTCTGCAGGCAGGCAGCAGTGTTTATGTTTGTTGTCTACCAGAGGCTATTTAAATAGCTTATCTAACCAAATTTGTTTGAGCAAATTTGAGCCTGTGAGCTGCTTGCAGACTGAACATTTACTTCTGGTGTTCAAGCTCTGCCCTCAGTCACCTAAGATACACGATATTGATTCCTTTCCCGATTGGAAAACTCAATGTCTGCAAACTTTTACTATTTCTATTCAAAACAGGTTTGATTTTGTCACCAATGTGAATTAGAGCTGCAATTAAGCATGCCCTATCTGTGAGCTCAGGCTGCAGTCTTTCTCACACACACATCCAAACACAAAGTCTCTTTTTCAGAAATGGCCATGAAAAGTGCATAGCCCAAGCGATAACAGCCACCTGGAGCCTCCCGATCAAACCCAGCCAAAGATGGGCTTCCAAAAGCCTACTTAGAAACCAACAAAATGCCCGTGACTAAACTTGTATCCCTGTACAGACAACTTGGATGTGAAATCAGGATGGCACTTACACACCTGCCTTTTACATGCATGAGTTCATCTCGATGCTGACTTGGATTTCTGTGCAAAGAATGAGAATGTACCAAGTGCAGACACTGGAGCAGTTTAAGGCTGTTGCAGCACAAACTGCAGTACAAGACTCTGTACAAAATTCCAGCTGAGCCAATATCCTTCAACCCCCTGAATTCATTATAGAAGATACATATGCCCAATGCCTTTGTTTTTTTTTAAGAGAGAGAAAAGGGTGCACGGCTGAACTGAAGAGTGGTTGCTGATCTGAGATAGGAGAAAAAAAAAGGGGTGAGGGGAAAGGAAGTTTCACACAAAATTTTCATTTATTGCAAGCAGCAGAAGCAGAGGCCACTGCCTTTGGGATCGGTGGACGTGGTTGGCCTTGACCAGCCATAACACTGATCCCAGCTGCAAAACCGAGCCTCCGAGCTAGGGTTGCAAGGGGAGTCTGTGGAGGCACAGCAGCTGACTCTGGCCCAGCTCCTCCATAATCCCTCAGGACATCTGCTTGTGAAAGACCGCTAATAACCTGGTCTGTCCTGTCTTTCAGTCTGTCTTTCCCCTCTCTTCAGCTCCTTGTGAAAGTCAGAGTCTTTTCCTGTTTCTGGTTTAATAATACAAGAAATGATCCCTTCAAAGCATTTAATTAAATGTTTTTAATCACTCGGAGGTTGCAGGATTTTCTGGCCTGTAAAAGTATGAAAAAGGGGAAAAGAAGCATGTGACTGTCTTTTGACTAACATACGCAGTAGTCTGGGACAGATGTCTCAACCAAAAGGTCAACCAGCGATATTCCTTTCACTTCACTAAAAGGCATTTCACTATCCGTGGCATCCACCACTGCAAAATGTCACTGGCCACACGGCCCAGGGTTGTGCTGCTAGGTAGGGCACGATCTGTAATAATAACCAGAAAGTAACAAACCTAGGGAAATAAACCTGTACTTTTATTCTCTGGAGGCTCTGCAAAGCCTGTGGTTTCAACCAGAAGCTGCTTGCCATAGGAGCAGCAGCTGGCAGCTCTTACTTTCTGATCCTGCCTCCGCAGATGGATGGCTGCACAGACTTCAGCGAGCTGCTCAACCTTTCTGCACCTGCCATTTTTCTTCATCTCTTAAATTTTAACTTTATATTGTGCTCGTGCTTCCCGCTGTAAAAGCCCTGCACTACCCTGCTCATCCTCATCAGAATGCCCCTCCACGGCAGATGAATATCGGTGTTCCTGTTTCAATAAGATGGAGAAATTGAAGCATGGAAATTAAATTACTAGTCCACAGTCTCAGACCTCTCTGAATCAAAGCAATATCTTTTTGGTTTGTAGAGGTGTCCTTTCACTACAAAATCATTTCTTTCCATCTAGTTCAGAGATAATAATATCTCTGTAACTAATCCCTATGGTTGTTGTGAGAATCCACTGTTCATAGTGTTGAAAATCTAAAGTAGTATAAAATATATTACTGATTAAAGATGACAACAAAGTCACAGTGAAGGTGGAAAATGACAGTTATTCCCCTTAATTTTCAGGTTTTCATCTGTGGCAACATGACATGCCTCCTGGAGCCTTAACCTCCATTCTGTTATTGCTATAGCACTTTTCCAGAGGAGCTACGCAGGAGGACGCTGCTCAAGGAGAGGAGATTAAAAGGCAAGGCGTTATTCTGAGCAAGGTATGGACCATCGCAACAAGGACAGTATTTAGGAGACAGACAGAAGAAATGTACATGATCAAGTGGCAGGGGTGGCGGGAGGATTTCTATTACTCTGATGTAATACAAGAATGTTCCCATAGTCAAGAAAATCCTGTCTAAGCTTTGCTGCCCTTCCCTGCTGTGTCCCTTAAGGGTTAAACCACCAGCTCAGCGCTCCTGTGGAGGGGACTGAATTCCAGGGAGCTTGTGTAAGACCCTGGGGACCTGAGGAATTAGAGGCAATGGTTTCAAAATCAAGGAGGGCTTGGCTGCATAGAAAGGAAGAGATGAGGGAAGAGGCTGGAGCTCTCATCGGTGACTTTTACATCCCAAACTAGAAATGACCTAGAGTTTCTCTAGACGTCAGCCAGCACCTGGGCCTGCTTACAGCAGCCTGCTGTCCCAGTGGCCAGGGAGGGGGCCAGTTTTAACACAAGACGTGTAGAAAATCAGGCAGTGTGGTGTACAGACAGCTAGCAAGCAAACATGCAGGATCCACAGCATTAATGTAAATTTGCTTTTGAGGCCAAATGGTGTAAAAATTGGCCTTTAAGTCAGACAGATGGTGTTCAACTTGGCTCAGAGTCCAGGACAGAGGTTTGTCATGTCTATCGTTAAAGTTTTTGCTGGCAGAGCTATGTCGTTTGACAGCATGAAGAATTCATACCCCTAAACAGCACATCTTTAATAACAGGAGTAATAAGTTATTTCACTGGAAATGGGTTTCCTTTTTTTCCCTTT
This sequence comes from Cariama cristata, assembly GCF_000690535.1. Classification (NCBI taxonomy): domain Eukaryota; kingdom Metazoa; phylum Chordata; class Aves; order Cariamiformes; family Cariamidae; genus Cariama; species Cariama cristata. The sequence continues at coordinate 131,970 of NW_009602050.1, forward strand.
TTCTCCCTCCTTAATTCCCAAGTATTTTATCGTGGCCAAGTGCTTTCTTAGAATAAGAAAGTGTACAGGGACCTTGTATGCACCAGGGGAGTTGGCCAGTCAAGTTGAACCATGTAAATATGCAGATTCTCCTAGTGGAGAAAGATACAGTTTATGAAGGTGAATGAGATGTATATCTAAACGGCCTGCTCATAACAGCAAACTCCTTCTAATGTAGCCAAAACTACTGTTTATTTTGCTATTCTGATAAGCCCTAGCCTGCGATAAAATACTGAAGTATTAGACTTGGAGTTATTAAGGTTTGGCCTCTAGTTGCTCTGCCACTTGAAAGAACAAATCTTCCCAGAGATCCCAATTAGGAAGGAAAAAAAAAAAAAAAAGTGAAAAAAATCAGGGACCAAAATGAGTTGGGTTCCAAACAGTTTCAGCATGGATGAGATATAGCCTTTCATCGTTTTTGAAAACTTCCCTTTTCCAATTAGAGAATACAGCTGCTCAGTGTCATGTCTGTTCAGCAAGAAGCAGGCACAATGTGCAAGCACTTGTAGCATCAATAGGGACCATTGTTCAGAAAATATTGCCAATGAAATATTGTAAATGTGAATAGAATTAACTTACCATTCATCTTTTGCTGTCTGTTTATTTTACTGTGCTGCCTGAATGAAAGCACAGTCTCTCATATGCTCATAGGTCCCGTATCACCTAACAAATGTCTGATTGTTTATATTTGCTGCTCTTCTCTTCCTCCCCACTAAGCTTCTAGCAGGGAATTGGGCATTAATGAAACCCCTCCCCAACCTGTCATTT
>NW_009602050.1:132807-142881 GCF_000690535.1 Cariama cristata
GCTGAGAACATTATATAAGGCTTATTTCTTCTTTATGTTATTCTGTGCAAAACCCTTTATATATTGCTTTTCTACTCAAGGAACAAAAGACACTTGTTCAGCAGCAGAGGAGAATCAAAAGAACATATTCTCTCAGGTAATGGCACGCTTCCATTGATCGGTTTTCTCTCATGAACATTGTGTACTCCAGTTCTTGCTACAAAAGAGAGTAAGATGTCAGATCCCAGAAGAAGTTAATCACACTTGACTAGCTACACTCTGTCCTGAATTATGAGTATCATGAAAAACACAAGTTGCTGAAACCAATATTCTTTGATCACTTCATTTCTTTTATAGTCTGAACCTTCCTGCTTTCCCATGGTGTTCTTGTAGATTTAAAGCAGTTTTATCAGTAACGAACAGACTATCATTCTCTTATTGACAGTAAACATGCATCTCTATTTTAATTAATTTTAGCACTGTAGGATTTACAGTACAGAACTGCAGATACCACAAAGGAGATTGCATGTATGTGGGGATGAGCGTGTCTGTATGTGATGGAGAGCTGGGAGAGGGCAGGGAATAATTTTGTACTGAGCTACTCTGACTTCTGCCTCTAATGCTGCAGCTTTTTTTAATCCTCCTGTTTTCATGGGACCTGCATCAAATCCCATTATATGGATGGGAATCTTACAACGGGCTTCAGTGGGAAGAGGATTAGATCCAGGTCACTAAACGGTGTTGATGGACAGTCAACATGGTTGTATCTATCACTTACTCATTTTCCAGCATTTGCTAAAAATAAGGAAGGCACAACAGATACGTGCAGTGGATTGTGCTCTGCTGACCTGCTGTCTGCGAAGAACAAGCTGACTGATGTGGTTAGGAAAGCACAGATCTTTTCTGACCCTATCTTCCCTTTGGCTAATTCAGTCACAAAATCACAGAACCTCTGGAGGTCTCTAGTCCAGCCTTCTGCTCAAAGCAGGGTTAGGGCTAGTGCATGTTGCTCAGGGCTGTGTCCAGTTGATATTCCAATATCTACAAGGATGGAGATTCACAATATTTCTGGGCCTCTATTTTAATATTTGAGGATTCTCTGAAGGATTCCCCGCTTAGGAATCTTTATATCCTTATAGCAATTTTCTAAATAAAGGGAGAAGAATAATTTCCCTCCTACTAGCTACATTTTTGGTAATACAGCCCAGTATGTCATTGCTGCAAGGACACACTTTTCAACTAGACTCCCAGGTCTTTTCTGCAAAGCTGCTTCCTAGCCGGTCGGCCCGCAGCTTGTACTGGTGCACTGAGTTATTCTGATCCAGTTGCAGGAATTTGCATTGAGATTTGCTGAGCTTCATGAGTACCTGTCAGCTCACCTCTACAGCCTGTCCAGGTCCCTCTGAATAGCAGCCCTGCCCTCCAGGGTATCGACTGCTTACACACAAACTCACTGAGAGTGCACTTTATCCCATCATCCCATTAATAAAGACATTAAACAGTATTGGCCCCAACATCAATCCCTGAGATACACCACTAGTAACTGGCTGACAGTTACTCCAGGCCACAGATCACTAACAATCTAATTTCACACTCCACATCCCCCGCCCCCAATCATCCACTCATCCAGTCCATATCTCACCACATGGGTGATTTTAGTGATAAGGTGATCATGGGCAACACAGGGAAACCTGCTGTCTGCAGAGATGTATGGGAGAAAATGATGAGTGTTATGGGCTAGGAAAGTGCAGAAAGGGAATTTGCTTTAGTTATGGTCTTATATTCCCTTCTGCTACACCCATCTGTTGGAGAGCGGTGTTCCCTTCAAAGCTTCCTAGGGAGTCAGAGTAGTATTTCAAGGAAATGAGTATGAACCTTGAATTTACTGTTTCTATTGGGGAAACCCTTCTGAGAATAATTCCAAGGATCAGAGAAGAAGCATGAATCCTCTGTGTTTCTCGATCAGTGAGTCTCAACAAAACCCGACACATTTTATCCAAACATGTCAATGCACTGAGCCCAAATGCGAGGGTAGTTGATCACATCCAAAACTGAGTTTCAAACAGAATTCAAAAGTGGTACAGTGACCAGGACATGGATTAAATTTTCAGCCTTGAGACAAGCTTGAAACCTGAACTCAGACCACCTACAAATGCCTACTGTCTGTGACAGCCAACACTTGAGCCCTCTGAGGAAGGATCTTGTGCTATCTTGTCTCCTGGCATTGCTGCAAGGGTAGATAAGCACATGGAAACAGGCCTACGAGGCACAACTCGGCAGGGTTCATCCCGCTGAAAGAAGGTGAGATTAACAGATGCATTTATAGTCTCTCTCCCTTCCCTAACTCATCCTTTGAATGCACTGAATGGGTTGTCTTAAAAACAATCCCCAAGGAACTCTTGCAGCAAAACAGTGTAAACAGAAAATTTTGTCTCAAGTTTGCCACTAAAACTGATCCAAAAGAGAGCACAGAAGTGGTGTATTGCTTCCAGGGTCTTTGGTTCTCATCTCAGAGCTTCATTTGGGACTCTGAAATAGTTTACCATGCCAGGACTTCCAGGCCTCCTGCAATGGAGCCAGAAGCCTTGTGTAGCAAGAGCTATAGGATTTAAGTTATAGACATTCAAGTTTGTCCTATAGTTATAGCTATGGTGCAGCTGGTATCAGGCTGTGCCTCAGTGCACACCCTGTGCACTTAGGCATTAGTTCCCTGGGTGGTCCCAGAGCTCCCAGCTAGTCTCTGCGGAGTTGACACAAGGGACTGATCTGAGACAAGGTGATTGCCTGAGCTCCCAGACACCCTGACAGCAAAGCCTTTGCCTAATTCCTGCGGAGTCAATGTGGGAATTTTGGGCAGTCCCAGAGATTCTCCCAGGCAGCTCCTGCTGTGCTTAGATCATTTTATAGACACAATTTGGTGTGTCAATGTGTTAGCATCTAGGATGGAGAACCTGGCCATGCTGCGGACTCCCCCACGCAGTACCTGCTACAGACCTAACAAACTTATACCTTGATGAGCTACTTCTAAATACTCAGTAGAAATTGTTCCCGCAGATGCAGAACTGGTCATGTAGAACAGTATTCTGCACATAGTAGAGGCAGTTAGAGGACTTTTTGCTCATAGTTTAAGATAATCTATAGCAGGTCATGTAGAACCCCGACCCAGTTGGACTACAGGAACTGAGCAGGATGGCAGTTCAGGGAGTTTGACCCAATGCAGCAGAAGACACCGTTGCAGGGACTGTCACAACAGTGACTCCATTTGCCGTGTGGATAGAGCCAGACATCCTATCCAATAGATGTGATTTCCCACGCCAGCATTACCCTATGCCAAGACCCCAATGAGTTAGGGATTTTCTTAAAGAAACAAACACTCTCCATGAGACAACAGATGTTGTACATTTGTTGTGCAGACGTGCAAGGCTTGAAGCCTTAGAACTCTACAGTTATCTCCATCTAGACCTTCTTGTCCAGCACTGCACCAGGGATCGTGGGAGCCCTGCAAATGTCAGCAAGGCCGGAACCCTCAGAGCTGTTGGACTATCTGCAGAAGGGGACACAAAAGTCCGTAATTCTTGGGTCTTTTGGGGCTGAGGCTGTCTGGTTGTTACAAACCCTGGTGAAAATTTACAGCTGTTGAGGTCTATAAATGTTCACAGTGATTTTACCTCTGCTGCCAGCTGTGGACCCAGAGAGCTTCCTGGCAGTGAAAGGAATTTGAATACAGTATTATATGAACAAAATATGGAGAAAAAAAAAAAAAAAAGGTCCTGCCACCAAATAATGTTGGTTTTAAGTAAGCTGTAGCTGCTACCCTCAGATAGGGCAAGGGAAAGCTGTGAAAGACTAGCAGGAGTCAGACTTTTGATAGCTGTCTAACAAGCGGATCTTCATTTGGCAGTGTGTGGTGCATGTCCCCATGCAAGACCTTCTCCAGGTCTTTGCACTGTGCTCCAGGACTCACCCTCCTCTGCCTTGGACCAGTGGTAGTGATCACCATGAGGGCCCCTCCATGGGGCTGGCATTGTTTTGCCGTACTGCTCCCAGCTCTGCTGGTAGCACTTCTCTACGTTTATTCTATCCCAGCCTTAAAACAATATTAAAGAGTCTGGATCAAAAAAAACTCATTCCCATAGACTCAAAGCAGCACTGTCTTTAGGAATGTTGTATTCTCTGGGCAAGCATACACTCCAATTATACAAGCTTATAACTGCTATCATGAATGCATTTTTACTCTCATAGTAAACGCACAGAAATTGTGTTTTTATTGTTTATGTTTTAATAATGGATTGCCACCCAGAAAAAAATGAGAAACATTGCTATAGGCAACTGGGAAGCGGTCCAGAGCTACCCTCCCATGTGCTCTCAGTGCTGGATTTCAGAGGCTTATGCTTATTTGTCTCAGTTCAAATCTAGTAAGAAAGTTATTCTGTATTTGCCTAAGCATGAAGGAGCATATTCTGCTAAAATTACCCCCTTCTCCCCCATATGTTTTGTATCATTACATGTGGTAGAACCAGATTCCCAGAGGAAGTGTACTTGGCTAAATAACTGTGGTGACTATCCCACCAGTTGTTAAACACATTGTTCAGTATCTAGTACTACTCTTACTTTAACAACCTAATTTTGCTTTATACTATATAAATACCAAATAAAACCCCAATACTTCAAAAACCACCCAACATTTGAAATAATGTTTTCCATTAACGGTGTGTTTCAGCACAGTCTAGCTAATATCACCTACCGAAAGTCCAAATTTCTTATACAAAGATGCAAAAAATTCACCTTCACCATGACCCTAATTTTTAAAAGGATTCAGTCTATTCCATTCTGCCAGAAAATTATCCAGCATGTTCCATGCTAAATACGATTTTTAATGCTGGAGGGAGGTGGGATTAAATATATAAAAATACATCTGGTTAGTAGGTTACACATATTAGTCACATACCAGGAAGCTCCTACCACCAAGAGATCCAAATCAAGGTAGACCCTTTGGGCAGAAGCAGTGACAGTGGCAGCAGCAAGGGGTACATAGGATGGATGGGATAGGATAGGATAGGATAGGATAGGATAGGACAGCCTGTTCCTTTATCATGTAACTAAGAGTGTGCACAGTGTAGAAAAGCTAATGGGGATGTGGTTTGGCAGTACTGGGTGGTGAGGAAGAGATTACATCTAGAGGTTCCTGCATCTTCTGTGTCTTTCTCACCTTTTAATTCCACCCTGAATATTGAGAAATGTCACTGTCTAGCTTATACGACAGTTTCCATTAAAGAAAGTCAAAGTACTTTATAAAGAAAGTCAGTGTTATTGTGCCCATTAATGGATAGGAAACTAGGGCACAAACCAAGGATTTGTCCATGGCCATGCAGTTGGATTGCAGAGCCTGCAAGCCAGGGCTTATATACAAGAAAACACTGACATAAAGAAAAAAAAGAAAAACAAAACACCACAACCAAACCACTACAACAACAACAAAAAGAAAAAGCCGTAGCAACAGCTATTCCACGTAGTGAATTTGCTTGAGGAATCTTCCAGGCAGATAGGAGAAGTGCTCAAACATCTCTCCTAGGACCCATCATGCAAAAGGGGGGATGCTTTAATGTCACATAACCAATGTCACTTAAATTTCAGTGACAAATATCTTCACAGTTTTTCAAAATGGTATTTAAAGCAACTTTGTCTGTGATTTGTAAATATGGTGTTTTCACATCCAGCAGAAGTCTCTGATTTAATGAAGAACTGTGGGTCCATTTTACAATGTTAGCAGTGAATGAATCTGTTGTGTATAAAGGATCTGCTCCTACCCTGCCTCACACACCTTCTTTGCCTTGCTTGGGTCTGGTCCTACTTTTCTTTCAGGTAATTCCTGGCTGTGGAAAGCTAATTCAGACTGATTACACTAAAATAAGAACATACTTTCAACGTTTCCCTCCTAGACCTGCTTTATAATTTGATCTGGGCAAATAAGCACATTGTCATACTTCCCTTGAATGTGTTGGTTCCCATCTTAATTAACTGTAGTAACTTTGTGTGTTATTTCTAGAGCACAGTAGAAACATCCAAGAATCAAAAATATACTGAACCTGATTCTCTTTTCTCTGAGATCAGTCTTCCATTGCCCTCCTCAGACTTACACATGATTTACAATGCTGTGAGAAGAGAACTAGCACAGATGCCATCTGAAGCAACAGGAGGAACTAAGCCTTTCAAGAGCTCAAAAGTGAAACAAAAAGAATATGGCAATGCCACATACACGTGCAAAAAATACAATAGTATTGTAGAGGACCTGAAGGTGAGTACTATTATTTCCAGTGTTCCAGTGATAGCTTTGTACTCTCCCGTTCCTGGGTGGAGCAGACTTTCTGCCTGTCCACGCATCACCTGTGCAGCACAAGGCGTTTCTTGGGAAATCCACTACTTCCCTTCTGATGTGGTTCTGCTGTGTGATGGGTGGGAGCAAGATCCGAACTGCTGGTTTGCAGCTCATGTTCATTGCTAGGGTGCAGAGCTCTGAGGGGCTGCCTGACCTCTTTGCCCTTTCTTGCGATGGCGATGAGGGAGCAAGGCGCTTCTGAAGCGCCGAGAATCGGAGTGCTTGGAGTATCAAGTTGCTGCTCTCACCAGGACGGGTAGGTAGGGGAGCCTTGCTAAGGTCCTGGAGGACTCCTAGGGAGCCCTTCTCCTCCAGCGACCAGCAGGACCATGCCACTTCCTTCTCTTGGGCTGGGGGCTGCTCTTGGGAAACAAACTTGTGCTGAAGTCATAGCATGAGCTCAGCATCATCTTCGCAGGACCAATCTTGGAGAATTGCCTGTTTCCAAATTGCAAACTCCACTCTTCATTTCCCATCTGTCCTAGCAGACTGTCTCAGTTTCCCACCACTCTAACAGGTTGATTTATGGCCCTGGGAGTGGCATGGGAAGGAGGAAGATGACCTTAGTTCACCTGTGCCAGGGTACAGCTGGAGCTCAAGGCTACAGAAGGAGCAAACTAGCTTTTCTAGCCAAACTGCTTCACACAAAGGAAGCAAACACTTCTGGCACCTGCACAGCAGCACAGCCTCTCTCCTGCTGTAGGGCATCAGGCTGCAGGCACAGATGTGTGGGGATGGATGAGCAGCAAATACCACATGAGATCCCAAGGCAGGAGAAGCCGAAAGACCTGATGGACAGTGTGCTTCACAGATGCCATAACATGAGTGGGGTGAGAGGCAGGGCACCTCCAAGTGAGTCTTGCAGTAATGCACACAATTTGACATCCTGAGGGCATGGGCATGAAGTGTTTGGGCTGTGGCGTCAGGATCACGTGGCTGTAACACACGAAATACCACCCCTTCAGCAGAAAAAAAAAAAAAAAAAAAAAAGTTTAAGACCAGGAAAGAACAAGATGGTTAAAAATGCTTTTGCTGCTGAAAAGGCAAAAAGCCTTTTTTTTTTTCCTTTGATGAAAAGGAAAACCAGGGCTGAAACAAGTTGGACAAAATCTGGAGTTCCACCACCTTTTTCCTCATTATTTATTATATGTTCAAGAATTAACTGCAATGTAAGCCTCCAATCTTGGCATTTAAAACATCTTGGGCTTAGCTTAGGGAGTGGGGGGAGATTGGTAGGCAAGAGAGAAAAAACTAATTCAAGAAACCGCAAAGTGACAGGATTAAAGTAACTTGGAATGAAAAAGTTAAGAAACTAAGGCACTGAAAGAGATCTACAGAGCAAGTGCAGGACACCAAGACAGGAAAAACTCTACTTTGCTATAGTGTCAGCATTGTAGTTATGAATCTTTATTTTCAGAGTTTGTTGGTTTTAGCTCTTTCATAAAATTGCTTGAAGCCAAGGCAAAAGTTTCTAGGGTTCTGAGATTGATCCTAGGGTTCTGAGATTGATCCTGTTCTATTTTAAAGTACTTTTAATGGTAGCAGGAACTAGCCCCAGATCTGTGCACATAAGTGACCTGAATGCCTGCTGGCACTCGCTTCTGCACTCACTTGTGCCAGAGCTGTATTTGCAGAAGGGAAACGTTCATGTGCAGCCTGGCCCTTAACTCCCCAGCTGTGGGAACATTTTCTCAGTTTGCCTAGCTAACATGTGACTCGGGTAGGTGCACATACAGATTTCACACACATACTTCCTTCATGTACACACAAGTAGGTTCCTGCTTTGAAAAACTGAATGCATAAAGCGTTTGCTGGCAAACAGCTATGCATTAATTTTATTTTTAAATGCTATGATGTGCATAAAAACCTGGTGAGCTTCAAACTAGGAAAAGAAAAACAACGCTTTCATAGTTTTGAAAATAAGCCATAATGTAACCTTCAGATTATGAAGATCTTCAGGCGTTCTTGACATCTTCATAACCCCACCAGCACCAATGACTAATGATTACTCAATGCTGACTTTAAAGCCAACAGGCTCCCTCAACACTGTGGCAGGGGTGGACTGCTCAGGGGGATTAGGCAGGTTGCCACCCCCCAGCAATGTCTTTTGCAAGGCGTGACACCAGTCAAGTGAGAGGTCCCTCCACCACGCAACAGGGACATCTGCATCAGGGTTGGAGCCTGCCCTGCTGCATCCCAGCACACATAGACATAGGAGGGGCTGCCACCGGGGAATGAGTAGGGTTAGTTCAGGCACGTTCCTCAGAAAGACTTCCTTAAACTTGGCTGCTGCAGTGTTTGGGATCACTGGAGGAACTGGACTGCCTTCCAGCTCTCTCATTACTTGTCGAGTTTCCAGCACTGGGCTTCCGACACTGGACTTCCTTCCTGTCTAGATCCATCTGCTGAGCTGGTCGGTGTCAGGGCAACAAGATGGGAACGTCATTATCCAGACCTGATTTTGCCTAACCTCCGTCATCTGAAACATGTTCAAAGATCACAACCCTGCTTCCAATTTAAAGGAATTTCAGATGAGCTGGCTTTGAGCTATTGTCGCTACAGTGATGCCGCAAAAAGGAAGAAAAAAAGTGCTAGAAGGGTTCGAGCATCTCCCAAACATCCTTCAAAAATTACATCTCTGCAACAGAACAGCACAGACAGTCATAAAGAAGCCACAGCTATAGAAAGGCTCTCCTGTGTCTTTACCTTCTCCGCCTGGAAGTGGGATGGGACTTGTGTTCCCTGCACTGCTGCCGGAGTGGAGAGCTTGCATATGTGGCCTTGCAATAGTTTTGCTGTCAGGAGGACAATTTATTTACATAAGATGTGAACCCTGACCTCTTTGCCTGAAAACAGGAGGAAAGAACCCAAGAACAGGCAATGTCCTGACTCTGTTTCCAGTAGCCCCTCTAACAAAGCTGAGACTGAAGAACCTCCTCAGTGTTACCCTCACAACCCTTTCTGCATTGCTTTTCCTGTATTTTTCTACTCGCACAGACCAGAAACCCCTACTCCTCGCTTGGGCACCCAGGCAGTTCCTCAGACGTCACTGCTGCACTTCTGACCTGGATGTGCTTTGGTGCTCCTTGTCCCGGGAGGCAGTTTCTGTGTTTTCCACCCCCCTCACTTCTTCCAGTTCACTGAATTGCTTCTTCCATTTAGCCCCTTGACTTTAGCTGAGCCCACAGTCCCCACAGATCAAAGACCTATTCAACAGCAGCTATTAGCATTATCTTGCCTAACAATTTGTTTATATAGCACAAGTGAAAGGGTCCCTAATCTAGTTTAGGCTTTTATATGCTGCTAAAATATAAATGGTAAAAGCTGATTATTCGACTTGTTTGAGAGGGTTCACTTTTCACAGTAGACCCTTCCAGAAGGGCAAGTGATGGAGAGAGACTTTTGCTAAGCTTTGTCTGCACTGGAAACCTTTCTAGTGACTAGAGATGGGAGCCTGGAAATACTGAGTGCTCTGCCCATCCCACTGCACATCCTGGCTTCCTCGCAAATAGTCACACCAAACATTGCAATTGTAGTGTGGGTATTTACAGATTATATCAGAACATCACTGCCAGGAGAAGTTTGTAGCAGTACTGAGTGCTCTGCCCATCCCACCGCACATCCTGGCTGCCTCGCAAATAGTCACACCAAACACTGCAATTGCAGTGTGGGTATTTACAGATTATATCTGAACATCACTGCCAGGAGAAGTTTGTAGC
>NW_009602051.1:0-528 GCF_000690535.1 Cariama cristata
TCTTCAGAGACAGCTCTTCACACTCTATTAATTTCCTAATGTAGAGGGTAACCCCTCCACCTTTCTTCCCTCATCTGTCCCTTCTGAACAGCCTGTAGCCATCAACAGCTGCGCTCCAGTCATGGGATTCATCCCACCACATTTCAGTGATGACCACCAGGTCATAGCCTTCCAGCAGCATGGTGGCTTCCAGCTCCTCCTGTTTGCTGCCCATGCTGCGTGTATTGGTGTAAAGGCAGTTCAGCTGGGCCATTGGCCATGTCTCCTTCTTAGAAGAACATCCCTTAGCTCCTTTGGAGTACTCCACTGGTGTTCCCCCATTGGCTTCTATTGCCTCAGGAGGCTCTGACTCCTCTCCATAAGACTTCAGTTGTGCTCCCATGTGGCCAACACATCTCAGGGCCACCAGCTGCAGGCCCTTACTAGCTCCCTACCCCTCTATCCACAGTGTTTCATCCTGCAGCTTGTCACAAGTGGGCCTAGTTTTGTCCCCCTCCCCCTTCATTTCTAGTTTAAAGCCCTGTCCAT
>NW_009602051.1:1024-48401 GCF_000690535.1 Cariama cristata
CTTGGCAACAGCTCCAGTGTAGAAGGTCCTCCCTCCTCATCCTCATCCTCCATTGCCTGGCCTTCCACCTCCAGAGCCTCGTACCTATTGTGCAGAGGCACCTGGGAGGGTGATGTGGGCAAGGAGGGATTTCGCCTGCTGCCTCGAGTGCAGACTTGCCTCCATTCAGTCTTGTCCTTTGTGGTGATGTCTTCAACCAGGCAGGGGGAGACTACAGGACCCCTGTGGTCTTGTTTTTTCCTCTGTGGCTGTTCCTGTCTCCAGTGGGCCAGAGCATGGTTCCACCAGTCTGACTCCTCCTCAGACTCCCTGATGCTCCTGAGCCTTTCTACTTCCTCTTTTAGCTCTGCTACCAGGCTAAGCAGATCATCCAACTGGTCCCACCTCACGCAGCTGTTGTCACCATTACTGCCCACTGCCAGTGCGAGGCTCTGGCACTCCCTTCAGCCTGAGACCTGTGTGGCTGCCTGTCTTGGTGGGAGCTCCGTCTGGATACCTATCTCCTTTCTGGCAAGCAGAGTGGACACGGCTTTCCACCGTGTGGACACCATCTCTCAGCTCCTTCTCAGAAGGTGATAACCCTCGATTGAGCTGACAAATCTCTTGTGCCGCTGAGGGTGATAGCGCCCTTTCCGCTTGCCCTGCCTGCGCGAACTGCCACACAAACTGCCGCACCACACCCTGGCTGACGCACTACGTCCTGTTTGCCCACCCTGGTCGCCTCACATCCTTAACAGCACCTCCCAGTTTGGTATCATCAACAAACTTCCTAATGGTGCATTCAACTCCTGCATCTAGATCATTGATAAATATATTGAACAGAACTGGCTCTAGAATTGAGCCCTGAGGAACATCACTGATGACCGGTCTCCAGCCAGATGTACCTCCATTCACTACAACCCTTTCAGCCCTGCCCTTCAGTCAGTTCTTCACCCAGCACACCATGAACCTGCTTATCCTGCCATTTGACAACTTGTCCAGAAGGATGCTGTGAGGGACAGTATCAAAAGCCTTACTAAAATCCAGAAAAACTACATCTACCGCCTTCCCTTCACACACTAGTTGAGTGATCTTATAGAAGGATATCAAATTAGTTAAACAGGACTTCCCTTTTGTGAACCCATGTTGACTGTGCCTGATGATTGCATTCTTCTTTAAATTCCTTTCAATAGTACACCATAAGACCTACTCCATAATTTTTCCAGGAAGTGAGGTTAGACTAACAGGTCTGTAGTTCCCTGGGTCTTCCCTCACACTTTTTTTGTAGATTGGAATAACAGTGGCTCTCTTCCAATCAGCAGGGACCTCCTCAGACTCCCAAGACCTTTGGTAGATGATCGAGAGGGGTCCTGCCACAATATCTGTTAGCTCCATCAGTACTCTGGAATGTATCCCATCAGGCTCCAAGGATTTATGAACATTCAACTGATACAGCTAGTCCCCTACAATGTAAGTGTCAACAAATGGAAAGTCACTGTTCCCACATTCGTAGTCCTCTGACTCAGGGGATCAGGCAGCCAAAGGTCTATCAGTATTATTGAAATCTGAGGCAAAAAAAGCATTGAATACCTCTACTTTTTCTTAATCCTGATTTGCCAGCTGACCATCGTCAACAAGTATGTGTCCAATCTTTTTCTTAAACCTCCTCTTGCTATTAACATATGTAAAAAGCCCTTCTTCTTATCTGAAACAGCACTGGCCAGTTTCAATTCTAATTGAGCTTTGGCCTTTCATGTCTTCTCCCTGAATATAGGAACCACAGCTCTGTAATCTTCCTATGAAGCCTGACCTTGCTTCTGGAGATTGTACAATTTCCTTTTCCTCTTGAGCTCCATGAGGAGTTACTCGTTCAGTCAAGTTGGTCTTCTGCCCTGCTTGCTTGACTTTTGACAAAGTGGAATTGCCTGCTCCTGTGCTTCTGAAAGGTGATTCTTAAAGACTGACCAGCTCTTATGGACTCCTAAGCCCTCAAAAGCAGATTCCCACAGTACTCTGCTACATAGCTCCCTGAATGTCTTAAAGTTTGTTCTGCTGAAGTCTAGGGTAGCAACTCTGCTGTCCTTTTTTCTCTTTACACTGAGAATTTTAAACTCAACCATTTCATGATTGCTATAGCCAAGACAACCACCTACCATCACATCCCCCTGAGTCCTTCTCTATTCATAAATAGCAAGTCCAGGAGGGCATCTTTCCTTGTTGGTTCACTGAGTACCTGTGACAAAAAGTTATCTCCTACAAACTTCAAAAATTTGAATAAACAGACATAAAAAGAGGGAAAAAATTATGTTCCCATTTACTAAGTTCAGTTGTTGAAGAGAATCAAGCATTCTGGAATACAGACAAAACTGTTTTAAATAAGCATCTCATCTGAAAGTTTCTTGTGGGCAAAATAGCTATCATTTCCTGGAGTGGAGCCTAACTTCACTCTAATAAAAGTTATTCCAATACTATGAGAAATAACTGGAGGCTGGAAATTAAAAAAACAAACATTTGACCACATTTCAGTCTTGCGGTGCAGGAAGTGATGGGGAGACACAAAATTACCTGAAATCATGCCAAAGCTTGCAGAGGATCTGTTGGTTCCTAAAGAACAGGGTGTGCCTCAAAACCATTGCAAGGTTCTAGTACCCACCAAACAATGGACTTCATTAATACGAACAAGGTATCAGGGATGGGAGGTGTGCTATTTCCACAGTTCAGCTTCTTGGGATTATAGCAACTGACTCCTAAACAAAATGTTCCAGCAACATGCGTCACAACTAAGAACTTGTAATTGATATGATACGTGAGGATGTATCATTTTCTATTAATTCCTAGGCTTCTCTCTACATGCAGCTGAAAGCATGCATCTATTCCCCTGCAGGAATTCAGACGTTGTGACTCAAATACCAAATACAACACAAAAGAGTTGCATTCACAAGTTGTTTCCATTACTTTGAATATTGATTATGTTCCTAGCGGCGGTAGCAGTTACAATGCCTGAAAATAGGTCTTATTGTTTCTTTTGCCTATGAATATAAACGGAGTTTCAACAAACTTGTAATACTTTTACTGGAACAAATCTTACTTCTGACACTGTGAAATCTCCCTGACAGCACTGGAAGTGATGTAAGTTAGTTTCATGGGAGCAGGGCTTATGGGCACCAGGATACAGATGTCAGGACACAGAAATTAGGACTGCATGGAACAGAGTTTGTGGTGGGCCGGACAGTGAGTCACAGCGTTGTGACTCGTCATTAAAACCAGGGCAGGAAAATAGCTGTTGGAACTTCTACAGCTTCAGGGTTTCTTTTCACAGAGCCTATTAGTTGGAAAGAAGTAATTTGACATAATAGAGTAAAACTGGCCTCTGAGATTCTGTAAGTTTGTAAATTATTGCTGTTTCATACCCGTAACCAAAGTCCTTATTGCTTATAGTCTAGCAGGCTAGCTGAGAAAATCATACAGTAAGCAAGGCAAATTAAAGTGGACATGACTTTTACTCCAGTTTTTGCACTACAAGAGAAGTGAGGAATGAAAGGCTAAACCTGAACAAATGCTAATTCCCATGGAAGTTTTTTCTGTTGTTCTGGAATTCTAAGTCACAGAAAAATAAAACGTATGAACACTGGGAGGCACTGGTAGAAGGAAGAAGGCAAAAATATTGCTAGGAGAAAAATGCAACCATTCACAAGAAGCTCCTGGATAACAGCGTGATACCTAAGTAGTCAAATAGGGTATGTCACTCTAGTACCTATAAGAGCTGGCCCAAAGAATCCACAGTCAGATGTTGTGTGGATAAGGATTCACCTAAAGAAGGCCATACTAGTGGATCTACAACTGATAATGAAAAGACAGTTTGTGATTATGAACCACCAAAAGGGAACACTAATTAATTATCCCTCAAATAAGTCTTTCAGAAAAAGAAGCCTAATATAGTTCAAACTATACAATCAGTGCCATTCACCAGATGACACAAAAGATGTATCCATAAATAAACAAACAAACAAACAAACAAACAAATAGAGTGAAGGAACATCATGTGTTCAAGGGGAGATTCAAACCAAAAGCCAGGAGAACTATAAAATATCCCTTTGCTAATATTAAGTGGTGAACATCTCATTACTAATATTGAACAATGAACTGAACAGGAACACTGGCAATTTTCAGTCAAAATTTCAGTCATTTGCAGAGAGCATGAATATAACCCGTAGACAGCCACGTCACTGGCCAATGATCACTGACTTTCATCGAGAGCTTTGTTAGCAGTAACATATTCTTCTCTGCCGTGTGCTAACTTGGTGGTGATTCTTACTCTTCTCACCCTTTTCTGCCCTTCCTCAGCCAATATACTAATGGACAGAGTGTTTTTCAGACAGAGCCAGAGGGGTACTCAGAAGGCTGGTCACAACTAAGCCATCCTCCACCACTTATGAAAAAAACATCAACATTAGCAAACAGGACAAATGGCTTGGTCAGGCAGGTACTGAACTAAGAATCCAAAATTCTGAACAGAATTCACAAATCAATATGGGAATTCTGAGGAGATCAATTAGTTGTATACTGTGGTTTCTAACCTAAATAGCTGTTTATTTTTCTAAGAGGCAACTTAAAGTTCTGATTTGGAGCTTTTGTTATGCCAGTGTAAGACAGATGCATTGTGGAGTCCTCATCAGGTACCCTCTTTCAATTTTGCTTAGTTTTTTCTAAAAAGATTACTTAACTCGTCCATATTTATAAGAGCAACCTTCAAATCATATAATTGTGTTTGGACAGTCAATACTGTCTTTAGCCTTAAAGGCTTTGAGGAACTTCCATTCAATCAATTTCCATGAGAAATTTACCTACATGCAGATAAATCTCTTAACAAAGCAGAAACTACTATTCGAAAGTGCAGCTGAACTACTCAGATGAAGTAGTATGCTCATAATTTTTGCCTTCTCAGATGCAGCCATGAAGGTAATATGCAGTGTTGTTATGATTAAATAAAAACAGACTCTGTAAAGCATACATTGATTCTAATTTCTGGGGAAAGGAACCAAAGGAGGTCACTTTATCTGAATCCAGCAGCTGCAACTGAAAGCCAGGTGAAATCAGTAAAGGCTTAGAAAAGGAAAATTCAGCTCTGTTAAAAATTTTATAGTCTTACAAGGAACAATACTCATGGAAAATTACTTATCTTTTTTCTAGGGTCTCTAGACATGCAATAGGTACAGAAGCACATCTCGAGGCTTTTACCAAGGGTCAGATTCATCTCATCTCTATTTAGATGTCTAATTATTAACTTTGAAAGTCATAGAGAGTCAACATTCAGGCTCTTTCTCTGATCAATGAAGAGTAATAAAGTATCCATAATGATGTGCATTAACAGAGATGTGAGCTTGTGTTGCACTCAATTACTTTAGTGAATTCATATCCTCCTGAGGGAGGGTCTCCAAAGATCACCTTCCCTGGGAAAAGCCATGGTACTTCACAGACTTTTAAGGAAGCCTTGGGATGTCTGTTAGACATCCGAATTGGACAAATTAATCCACCCCTCAATTGCCTAAATCCCACTAATTCTTAAAAACCTATTAGATATTTATATGTTTTATGCTCAATTTTATTTAAACTAGGGCTCTTAAAACCTGGGTTTCATGCTACTTGCTTACTTCATGCAAGTGCAAGATTCTCCCTGTTGTGCAGACTTCTGCAGTCTTAAACCTAATCACTAATGCTCTGAGGGAAAACTAGGCTTGTCTGAGTAAAAGTGATTAACCTCATTCATTTAATTTCAGACTTTTTTTTTCTTTAACAGATGGTGACCTTCTCTAACTGCCAGGAATCCTCAAGACCTGTAACTTGTCATTTATTCCAGGGAAAGCATGTAATAGTTTGACTCTACACTGATTGACCTACAAGATTTTTCCTAATGTTTCTACCCACAGGAAACTGGACTTTTCACCATATGACAGTGCCCTCAGAAGCCAACAGTGTAATCTGCTACACAAACAATATGTTTTCAAGATAAACATAATGGTGGATCAAAGCATGATGAGTGTTTCCAAAAAGCAGCATGTAAGCTTTGTATTTGTTACACAATCATCCTGAGCTTGTTGCATCACTGCTTTTCTTTCCCTTGCATATTAGTTTCCATCTATGCATTAAAAACCACCATACATTTGTTCCAGCAGAGGTTAAATGTCTCAAAGATGGATTTAAGTGCATGATCTCTCCTATTTCTATGTAATGACGTTGCCTTCCATGTTGCAGTACTGGTCTCAAATCATTCCTCAGTTCCCCGCAATCAAAACTCCTGAGATGGTTCAAGCTCCAGGGATTCAGCCTACAGAGAGCTCAAACTAAACAGGCATTTTCACTAAAGGTGATAATGGATAGGCACCATATGGCCAATCAAGGACAAAGCAAACACTCCTAGTGTGTGCCAAAGAAAAAAAAAGAGGGGGGGGGGGGGGGGGGGAGAAAAAAAGAATGGGGGGGGGGGGGGAGGGGAGAAGATAAAAAGTTGGGAATAAAAGGAAAATATTAAAACCAGCAGTAGCCAGTGTGTCTGCAATCTGAATTATCACAACACAGTAGACAGCAGTTTCACACACCGAATTCAGTTAAAATTTTTGTGCCCTGTTTATTGATACACATCAGTGAAGCAAATGAAACACAAGTTATGCTTTAGCTCTTGCCCACAAATTGTTGGGCACCATACACTTGCAAGAGGTCAGGCAGATGGGCTGTTCCTTCCCAGCCTGAAACCCCAGAGCCTGCAAGCCCCAAACCCCCCCTCAGATTCGGCGCTAATAAGCACTTTCTTGCAGGTCCTCATGTGAATCGACCATCAGTTTTGTCACTTGAGAAATGTATTTCAACCCCATAATAGAGTTAATGATTGAAGTTTCATCCAGTGTCATCATGGCTCGGTAAAATAAACTTCCATCACCTTTGCAGACTCCAAGCATCTTCCGCTCTCTTGTTGGCAAGGTACCTTCAACATGAAAATGAGCAGCTCCAAGAACAATGGAGGCAGGGAGGCTCTGTTTCCAGGCTGCACTGGCTCCCATAAATGCAGAAAGTCTCTTTTCCCTCCAGGGGCATGCGACATTAACCCTCCTTCACCAGCTGCTCTGGGGATGGGAGTCCTACAGCAGATTACAACCGGGCAGGCGCTCCTCACAGCAGGACAACACAGCTCCTGCTTGTTTTCCATGCTGTGCCGTGGAGCTGGCTTCCCTTCCAGGACAGGCCACTGACACCAAGAGAATCAGAGCATATGGGAGGTCAGAGGTGCAACAAGGGCAAAGGGAGAGACCAAAATCCTATTGATGGCCCTTTCTCACAGCTCTCTGAAACCAGGCTTCCTGAGGAGCTGTGGGGCTGCCACTGCAAAACTGAATTCAGTGTCCTCGGGGTAGCAAAATGCAGCATTGTCTGTACGGGCAGCCTTGGCCTCAGCCACCGCCTCTGTGAGGCTCTCTGTAGTCTGGAGTCTCCAAATGGTACAAGGATGGATAAAGGCTTAGCCAAAGACGGAGGGGCTGGACAGTCACAGTTCCCACAGTAGTGCAATGAAATGCAAAGCAAGGGTGCTGCTTGGCAGATGGAGCCAGCCAGAGAGGGAGGTGAAGGACAACAGGATGCAGGAGCTCTGGAGCCAGGCTGTGGGGACAGGGTCAGGTTCCAGTGGCAGTGTGTAGCCCAGCATACAGCTGAGAAGAAGAAAATGCCCTGGTGGCCTGACCGCAAAGGCTGCAGGCCTCCTGCAACCTTCCAGAAGGAGGAGCCATGTCAGAGACACTGTGCCGTCTGGCTGGGCAACACCTGTGGGTGCCATGGGAGAACAGGGAGGGCTGCTCTGCGGGGAGGCCGAGGAGGAGCCAGGAGCTGGTGCAAAGTCAACCCTTACGAGAGAAGGGCCTTTCCCAGCGTCAAGGCGAAGGCTGGGTGGCAATTGCTGCTGCCTAGGAAGCCACTGTGGATATCTGAACAGGGAACAATATGGTGGCATGGAGTCCTTCCTTCTTCTCCCCACCACGCAGCCACCGCACCTGTGGGGAAGCATTATCCCATCTCCCCCAGAACAGCTGTGCTTTTTAAAAGTTTGCTGTTCTGCATTTTTTAAATTGCATGGTTTTAGTTAAAAATACAGCTTTTGAGTTTAAAAGACTCCATTGGTGTTTGCTTGCTTTCAGAGAAACATGATGTGAGCTACCTCAGACCTCTGCTTGACTGGGATTTCATCAGGGAACAGAGGACGAATTATCTAGGGACAAGGCAATAACACTGTTGCAATAAACCAGATTGCTGGGAATATTAACCTTAGATTCAGTCTAAAATACTCAGCCTATATGATTCAGAAAAAGCACAAAAAACATGGGCTAAGCTCACTCCCAGTACAACTATAGGTAAATTTACTGGATTCTGTGGCATTTCTGCAAAGGCATATTATGTCCATTCCCACTTTAAATGTTCCAGAGCATTTGCAGAGTTGGGAAAATTTGTTATCGCACAAGATAATTGGCTTGACCATACTTAAGTACTCTGAGGTATATATACAACTGCAGATACCTGTGCTGATTGGAACATCAAATTCAGCAAGTGAATGTAAGATCCAGATGAGGCCACAGATGGTACAAGCCTTTGCGTATTTCACAGAGAATCTTCCTACTTCCATTCAGATTAAAGAATTTTAGCAGAGTTAGTGGATTTTTAAAAGGAAAGGCACATTAGTACAATATTCCTTCTGCCACTATAGGTTTTTAAATTTTCAGCTTAGAAGCTGTACAGTCCCTGTACACTGGCTACGACCTTAAGCAAAGGAGACTGTAAGTTTTCAAGACAAAGCTACCCTAAAAATTCATATGTATAACAAGCCTGTTCATTTAAATCAGTCAATTTAAAATCTAAATATTTTTAGACCTCAGAGTTGAAAGGTGCCAAAATATGGAATTTCCACATCTGTAAACAGTAAATACCTGAAATGGGGAGAGTAATAATGCATGAAAATTCCAGTAGAGTGTGCTTTGCATTAATGTACACAAATCAAATATTTTGTGAATGATTTAAGTGAGTGGATGAAAAGTCAGGAATGAAGCAATATAATCCAGTAAAGTAAAGCATGCATACCCTGAGGCAGAAGTGGTTCTCTTGTCACAGCACAGCATTTTGTTGTGTGTTTGTGGAACAAGGTAGGAGACACTCGAAACAAGGACCTGAGCAAGATTCTACAAGGTCTTTGCAGATATTTCTGGTGCCAAAGAGCAGGTCTCTATTTCAGGTCATAAACCATGCACCAAAATGCCTTGAATAAGTTCTACTCTCCCTGACATAGGTTTGCACTTTCCTCTCTGTTCTGATCATCAAACTATTTCCCTGCCTCTTCCTGCATGCAAATACAGTGCATATTGCAGACAATGTATACTTCTAACATTGCTTGTTTGTTATTTACTGCCACACTTAAAACCCCATTTTCATTTGGAACCACATATTTCTTTATTCTCTTTTTTCCCTAGCTCTAAGCTAAAGAGTTTAGAAACTAGGGGCTCTAGAGTTCCCAAGGCTGGGCGTTATCCGTAGGTCCAGTCTTGCCCTTCCCAAGCAGGTAGTCCGGTAAGAATTCAAACACCCTGCAGATAATTTTAAACCAATGCAAGATCAGACTTCATTAAACAGAGAAAAAAATGCCTCTGTAAACAACCTGTCACCCACTGACCAAGCGTTGCAGAGTTCAGGCATTTGCTACAAAGTGCTGTCTTCAGAAGCGCTACTTTTAATTGAATCTTTACTTCCTATCTTTGTATTTTGGGTTACATATCCATGTATTCATTCTTTTCACAGATCATCTCTGTGTTTCATTTCAGGTTCATACGTTGTCTATTACTCTTATTACCAGTAGTAAAATAAGCAGCTTGAGTTATGTTTTTTTGAGGGAGTTTAAAGTCACTATGCATTATAGCACCCTTAGAGGTAGAAGAAGGGTGGCCCTTTCCAAAACCTTGCTTGGGATGATCACCTCTGCGCTAAAAGCTTGCACTTCAGATGCTGTGCCTTAGTGCAAAATAATCTCCCATTTAATTAGAGAAGCAAAACCCAGTGTGTTCCATTAGTTTTCCTTGTAACTTTTTTCAGTTTTTCAGAGAGTACATATCAGGAAACAACAGTTGTATAAAGAGCAAGCCCTCAAATAAGTTTCTGCATACTTTAATTTCATTAAATTAAATGTGAAGTGTACTTCATTAGTAGCCTGTCATGAGGAGGAATAAATTATAAGAACCTCCATCTGTTTATACTGTGATTTTTTAAAAGGAATATGCACATATCTCTTATACTTTACTTTTCCCAGATCACACAATTTATCCATGACATTTTCATCCCTGTCACAGCACTGTGTCCTCCTGTCTTATGGGCTGATAAATGACTACAAGCCTGGAAACAATTTTTGCATATTATTGGGGGTGTGGGACAGGACCTCATATGAATCTTCTTGCAGGATTGCTTTGAGCTGTGCTACCCAGCTCTGGGCTCGCCAGAAGGTAGACCATGGTGTTCTAGTGCATGTTTTGCTGGTGGGCATACAGCACTGTCCATGCTGTCATGGTGCTTTTCACACTTCAGTGTGATTCTGCTGAAAGATGGCTATCTCTGATCTCTCACAGCTCTGCCTTTCAATGGTATGTATTTTTAGACGCAGTGGAAGTAAGCCATTGGCATTTTTCTGCTTTTTTTGAAGACGATTTCTCACATGTTGTTTACTCTCCTCCCTCTCTGTGAGATTTAGTGGAGGGTTTCTTCTCCACTGAGAGGAATACGCTGTTCACGTGCACTCTTTCTCCTGTTCGTGTTTGTGTTGCCTGAAAAAGACCAATTTTCCCTAACTGCATCATGCCACGCACTATAAATCACATTTGTGTCCCATTTAATACATAAACCACAACAGACACAGAAGAATAAAAGGAACCACACGTCCAGCTTTTTTGTCAAAACTCCCACACATTGATAATTAGAAGCACATAAACCCATACACAGGCTAGGAGAGCTCAAGCGGCTGTCATGCCTCATGCTGTCTGTCTCAGCCTCCTCCACTTTCAATTCTGCCACAAAATTGCCTGGAACAGTAAAAAGGGCAGGAGAAGATTAACATAAACAATATGTGAAACAATGGAGATTAAAATAATAGTAAAAATTGCCTGACAAGTGTGCTTTCATGAGACTCTGGGAAATCTTTGCTTTAATTAATTATCTGCACTTGTCCAAGGGATATCTGAAGCACTTAAACACTGAAAGGAGAACAATGCATTTAAAAAGCCATCTCTAACACAAATAATTGTCAAAAACCTTTTAAGTAATTTAGTGCATGGGCAATGTGGATAGAGGATTCTGGCCACATGTTTGTTTTATATTCTGCAACCAGACTTACTGGTTTACAGACTTGAACAATAATCCTGCAAACTCACATGCATAAGTATTCCCGCTAGAATGAACAGAACTATTTGAAGGACTGGATCATCCCGTTTGTTATATATACTACCAAATATAATGAATAGTGCTCATTACATTCGCTAATATTGTTGCTGCCGTTGCAAGGCTCCATACATTTGTGCTTAAACTATGTAAGGCATGGTGAATCCCCATGCTTCATACACCCCACTGCCCTATTAGTAGTTTAAATGCCTGAGAAGGAACTGAACATATTAGCAAAGTGTGGAAAGAGAAATAATAGTTTGAAGTGCTAAAGGACTTTACCCAAGGATATTTAATAGATCAAAGACAAAGCTCAGTAGGAAAACTAGGGCTCTTTGTTCCCTATACAACACCACATACTACATGGCAATCTCTACTTCACAGTAGAATTTTCGCCAGCCTCCAGAATCAGGCTCTTATTTTAGGCATATTACAGCAAATGTAACACATGGAAATGAAGTGACGAGGAACCTCACGGATCTCAACGATGTAATGATGAATATTTATTTCAGTCTAAAAAATTATCAGATTTAAGCAGTTCCATTTTCTCAACTTAGATAATTTTGGCATGCATTTTTTCACATGAAAATATATTTATCTTCCATTAATTTCACCCTTAATTCAGATGAATAAGGATTAGAAGGACATAACCATCCTTAAAATTAAAGGTGCCTTTTTGTAAATGCCAGATCTTTGTATTCTTTCTCTTACTTTTAAATCTGCTGTTAAGTATCTTCCATACAGGCATTTGCTACTAATCCTCTGTGCCAGCATGTTGTAGGTGTTTCATCCTAAACAAGGAAGATGCACTCGGGGAACTTACATAAAGTCACATGAACTCCACACCTCCAGATCATGCTGTCACATATCCTATCACATTTGCTTACTTTGAGCAGTGCCAGCCTTTAGTAAACCCTGATTTCCCCAGGAGTACTTCAAGAGTAACTACCAGCTGATGCAAGTGAATGACTCTGAATCTAGTGATGATAAGAGTAATTACTTCCAGGACAAATTTACTCCTCTTGTATGTCTAGTCAGAAGCAATCAACAAGAACAACTACTTAGTTTAAGAGCTTAAATTAGTGCCCAGGCTCAAGTGGATTGACAGCAAAATGTAACTTAATTAGCTCTATTTGCTAAATTTTCAGATGCTAGTGAAAAAGACCTTCTTATCTTGAGGTAATTAATTGCCTTTTGGCCATTCAAGCTGTTCATGATTGCAAGCCTGAAAGGCCTTGTTATGTCCCAGGGAAAAAAACTAGCCTTTGAAAACCCTGGAACATCCTACCAGGAAGCCATCAGTAAACAGCTCTTTGTTCAGAAATCAAAGAAACAACAAAAAACACAAGGAAATTTAAAAAAAGCTTTTAAACATGGAGTTCTACTAAAGAAGAGTCTTGAAATATCTGTTATCAAATTAAAAGGAAGAAGAAATTAAACTTAGACAAACTGTATGCTGATTTTCTTGTTAATCTCCATCCACTATAATAAAAAAAAATCTGTTAATCTCCATCCACAATAGTTAATCTCCATCCACTATAAAAAAAAAAAAATCTGAAATAGGTGACATATTTCAGTTTATGTATTTATTTTATTACCTGAATTAATGATGCATTGACATCTGATTTTTAAAAAATTTAAAATACACCAGTATATCTTTGGCTTACTGAAAAGAGTAATTCATTTTGTAAAATCTAAAATGAAGTTTTTCTCTTCAGCTGTCTGAAACCCAATCAATGATTTATACATTAGCCTCAGTACAACTGAAGTCATCATGAGCTCTGCCACTTACTTGAATAAAACATTTTCTTCTCCAGCTATTACCTTCTATTCCTCCTGTCTTTACTTCCAAACCTTAACAAAGTTGAAGATTATAAAGAGCTTATATACAGTGTTGCTCAACATTTCAAACATTTTTAAAGTATAAACAAAATATTTGTTTTATCTGAATTGTTTCATGTTATTTCCAACAAAAGAGTCAGTGTTTTAAATTTTCAAATTATGTTTTATCTGATACAGTTAGTCTAGAAACTGATCAGAAAACAATGATACTATATTAAAATCATTCTATAACTTTCTAATTAAACTTACACAAAACTGAGGATATTTCTTCGTATTTTTTTTAAAGCAATTTTTTGCAAATAGAAAAAAAATTTTTGAAAGAAAAATAGGAAAATAATTGTTCTGGTTTTCAGGTGGAAAAGGGTTTGAGACCTGTAACTCAACATTTTAAGCTTTTCATGATGGTCTTCAGGATTGCAACAATTGAGCGCAGTACCAAAAACTAATTTAAATCAATTTTTAACCTAAATCAGACATATCTGGTTCTATAATGCAACACCTGTACATACGCTAATTTTGCTTAGCTTTTAATACCAAGTTTCCACTCTGTTGTTGCTTGATGTTTTTATTTCACCCTTCCTATGAGCAGTATTTTTTTATGTATTTAACTATAAGCTTACTAACACAGATATCTTATTCTTCCTCCAATTGATGGTTGTTATAACTATACTGAATTAGTCTAGTAAGTCAATATGGTATGTGGTATCTACCTTAATTTCTCACAATGCTTCACGATTTCTTGCACATTGCAAGGTGGAACCTGGGAGACACTCTTGAGTGACAAATCTAAGCTGTTTCATATAAGACATTTCCAAAGTACAGCAGTGCTTGCATATTTTGTCCTACTTTTTTCTTAAAAAATTCCCTGTGGTTAAGTAGATGCTGATGAAGGTAGCTGACTTCAAAGTCACTGCAAATGACACAAGTTTTCTCAGTTCCTTGAAGACATGATTTCACTTGCAACTGGAAAAAAAATCCTCCCCAAATCATTAAAATTCTTGCATATTCTCAACTGAGAGAATCATAAATTTTTTTCTGTGGGGACTTGATTAGAACTTGTACTTGGGGTCTTCCCATATGGAAAAAAAGAAAACTTAAAGTAATCTTTCAGTAATTCCTCAGTCTCTGAGTCATTCCTACTCCTAAAGCTTTATGTGAATGAATTTTTTCATGCGATTTCTTCCAAAACAGCAAACTGGCTCTTTCTATGTTTGGCTTAACACAGAATGAGACTCAAAGTCTTAGCCCAAGAAATGGTGACTTAGAGGTTCCCCATTATGCGGTCAGTCAATGGTTCATGGAAAGAGAATTGAAAAAACATCTGAACTACCTATATAGCAGACACTTCTACCCACTAAGGTGCTCACCAAAGACACTCATGTGCACCTGAAATTCTACAAATTCGCTACATTCAACCTAGAATCTTGTCTCAAAATGATGATTCTATATTGATCTTTTTTTATAACTTTCCATTTAAATTTAATAGGAAGCTGAGCTGAGGTATTTGGAAACAAGTTTTTTCTAATTATTTTTGGGACAGAAGGGAGAGGAAGATTTTGCACTTTTTATTTAAAAATTATGGGAAAGGGGGGAATTAAAAAGCCTAAGGAAGTGGGGGCTATATACACTTAAAAAACAGAACCACTCATCCTGTTCGGCTTCCATCCAGGAAAAGAAATCTAGTGAGACATCTTGAAGGCTTTAAAATCGTAATTTTCAACTCTGAGGAATTCTTACGTTACTCATGCTAAAAAAAAAAAAAAAAAAAAAAAAAAAAAGTAAAATAAAATACAATAAAATGGAGCATAGGTCCTTTTTCTCCATACATTTTCAGATCACAGTTAAAATGTATAACATACTGTAGATGTTATTTTTAGAAGAGATTGGCTGGTTCTGTATTCTAGGTACTTTATGTATGGGTCACAGAGAGTTCAGTAATGGTCATATACTGTTGCTCTGCTGCATGGGTAGAATGTGTCCTTCCCAAGGCCTTTTACTCACAGAAACAACACTAGAACTTTATAAGACATTTTAAAGCGTTGTTGGTTTGGGTTTGGTTTTTGTTGTTTGGGTTTTTTCTAATTTGTAACACTCCCCTTAGGAAGGTTTTTGTTGTCTCTGTTTTGTTTGCTTTCTTTTGTAAGCCGAGAAGCCATGTTAGCTAGGAATTAATTAGCAAAACTTCCCAACTCAAAAGTAATTGACCTTCGGAAACTAAGTCAAAATAGTTGGTCCAGCAGAGAACCTATACATCAGAACTGTTTTAGTTTAAGTGTTTCTCACCCTTCATAAGCACAAATACCACATGAGGTGGTGGAAAGCCTTTGCACATGTTTCATAACCCCGTCAAATCATTCAGCTGAAAACTTGGTAATTACATGTAACTATTTTGGGCCATTTAAGCAGAGGCCTCATGCAAACAGCATTTCATTGGTCCTCAGCCTAGATGATTACCAAGAACACATCCTCCTCACCAGAATTTTCCTTCTTCTCTGTACTTTCTACAATAGTCTTTGGCAAGATAAAGTGACTTTCTCAAATTCTCTCTTAACCAAAACCGCTGTAAGCACACTAGAGAAATCAGCATTACTACCTTACGTGGCTGCTGCTCCCTCAGCCCAAACACGCACCTTGGAGAGCTGCCTCCTGCTGCCCATCTATGCAATCTGTGAGTTTTGTTCATCAGTGTTAGAACCAGATTGATTAGAGCTTTTCAGCTGATGGACAGATTAGGAAAAGTATTAACAACTACTGCATTTCAAGTGCCATGGTTTTTTGAAAGCAGCCCAATAGTTCCATCTAGGCAGGATTAAGAGCCAATCACAAGCAAACCAAGCAAATGGTAGACAAAGCATAAATCATCATTACATGCTGGCAGCTGGCTGCAACTACATGACAACTATTCACAAACAGGATGTTTGGTGCCCTTTTATGTGGATCTTGTATTCTTTGCACATGTTTGTTCCACATGAATTGTTCCCTTGGAAACACAGGGGAAGAACTAAGGTGCTGAGAGAATAACAAAATACTTCATTGTCTCCTGCTGCCTTTTATTCTTGGACAAAGGACCCTTTTATTCATGCACAAAATAAGATTTGCAGAACTGATACAAAGAGAGATAAACAAAATGTACAATATGTCCTTTAGACATGATAAGCAAAGCATATATGTTCTTGAGTCTTTGTCACCAACGTAAACTGACTTACAAAATTCTACGAACTGCAACCCGTTCCCCAAGGTTTCCATTCAGCCACAGCATTAGTACCTCTTAATCATTACCTCGAGCTCTCTAGATACATGATATTTCTGCTTCATACTATGGTCTCTTTAGTCAGAGAAACATGAAAAATATTAGCAAGAATGTAAGGTTTCTTTCCTCTCTGAGTGATCCCAGCGGTGTTACCAGATGCATGAAGAACATCTCCCCTTCAGGAAGAAGATCATGTTTAAATTATTTCATTTTTAAAAGTCACAGTTTGGAATTCAATACAATTTAGTGTCTTGGGTGGCTACATGTTTTTTCTATATTTGTTTTACTGTCTTTTTACTGTTTCTCATTGTTTTTCATAAAGTCAAGGATACATATATTTCAGTCACATAGATACATAAAATTGTACAGTTACACTGAGAAGAAAAAGCAAAAGGAGACCCTACTAACTTGCAGAATATATATTTTTTCCCAAGCTTTGTGGCATGATTCCATGTCAAATGTAGTTCTTCATGGTATTATATCAGTTAGTTGAATACAAAGACTCAATATCTGTAATAAATACCCCTAATAAAGGGTGTTAGAACAATATCAAAAAATCAACAGAATAGCCAAGTAACATACCCTTTTCTCTACCTGTACATTCACATATATTCATACCTGCTAGTACGGGA
Source organism: Cariama cristata (assembly GCF_000690535.1). NCBI lineage: Eukaryota > Metazoa > Chordata > Aves > Cariamiformes > Cariamidae > Cariama > Cariama cristata. The sequence continues at coordinate 18,179 of NW_009602051.1, forward strand.
AAAACTTTTGAAAAACATAATCATTACAAACTGTCTCAAAGTAATCCCAACATCTGCCATTCAGTTTCTCTGCCATTGAGATTTAGAGGTCAATAGCTTATCTGTAGTAGTTGTAAATACCAGATGTAAGTACCAAAGAAAGATGTAATAATTTCAGCATAGGCAGATGTTGGATAATTGTCTGTCATGTCAGTTTTCATCTTGAATCCTAATCTTTGACAATGGCTTGTGCATCAAAACATGACAGTGGGTCCTTTCAAAATGTGTTAGCTTTAGCAAGGGTAAGTCTAAATTTCTTACACCTCATGTAACTGTCCAGGACTCTTCCAGGCCTTGCTGAGTGCTTCATCTCTTTGGCTTCCTTTGGAAAAGCACTGCATGGGTGTTTCAGTAGACTTACTGTTCACTGCTGAAATCTGGGAGGGCTTACTAGAATACATTACTGTGCTGCTGTTTTGTATATAATCCTCATTTAGCTAGACCAAGAAATATTTCCAGAAGTCCTAGATTTTTAATTTCACAAATCTTACAGCCAGCACATAGTCATTACATAGAAGAAATTTATATCCACAAGGAAAATCAGAACAGCACCAAAGTCTGTTTATAAACAGTGCTATGTGAAAAGAGCTTGACATGCTATAAAACCTCTTCCAAAATTTAATGCAACTTTTCTAAGACAGATCCTATGTCACTTTGTGAACCAGTGGTTGCTTTTCTGCACAGGGATGAGCATCACTCTTATCTTCTTTGGATTACTTCACGTAAACAATAAATTCCCTCCAAATAGTCTTAGTTATTAAATGTGACACTGGCACATAAATCCACTGATTTCTTTCTGCCCAATATTTTGTTTTATCCATATTTTACATCTAACAGACCAAATTTGAATACCTGAATGCTAGGTTCACTAATATACATTGGCAGAATTGTCAGTAGCTTCATATCCTGATAACATATTAAGTAATATGAGAGTTGCTAATTATTCGAGAGCTGGAACCTATTACAAATACCAGAAAGCTAAACCAGAGAAGGGTGCTTTCTATTAAATTCCCAGCAGGAGTGAAAAGTCTATGAATCCAATTAAGTGACCTCATAATTTCTGCTTGAAACCAAGGCCTTGTTGGTCTACACACACATACTGTCCTGAGAGAACCTTTCAGATCAGTGGGATTATTTCAAGCAAAAACTGTATTGATATCCTGCTTATAGGAATCGTTTTATTTCAGTAAGCTTATTTCCTTTCCTACAGGGTTTAAATCAATTGTAACAGTTTTATATCTGCATAATTGAACATGCAGTAGTAACTTTTATGTCACTGCAGAAGTGTCAGTAAGACAAAGTAACTTAAAATAAGCAGCTGTGAAAGGCTGGCAGAGGGTCACATAAGCTTCATAAAATTCTTCAGGGAAAGATGGTGTCTACTGGCTTAGATCTTAGCCACAAGACCTTATGAGTGTGTCTGAAAGCTAGTGAAGTCAAAAGGCTTTAAAACACATGCTAACTATTAGAAAACACTTAAGCACCATTTCTGAACAAAAATGTTTTCCTGAATCAGGGCCGCAGACAGGCTCAGAGCTTCTCTATGCGTCTCAGCAACTCATGTGGGTTGCTGTAAATGTTGCCCTGAGGAACTGGAACTGGATATTCCACATGATGATTCAACAGTCAATATTTTTTCAATTTGTGCTGGTCCTTTCTATTTCCAAGAATGGGTGGTCCCAATTGGCATTGCACCAGAGTTAAATAAGGTAAAGGTGTGTTGAACAGCAAACCTCAGGAAGATGTTACTATTATACTTACTTGTATGGCTTGTAAAAGTAGTTTTCTTGCCAGCAGCAACAACAACAGTAAGTAACTGGAATTGTTTTATTTCAGACACTAATGGCAAATGCAAATAAAGACTTCTTTGGTTGGAAAAAAACAGCTCTGTGAGTTAACAGAAAACAGAGTAACTGGTAGCTTACCCTCTAAGCAAAAGACCCAGTTTAACAACCCACATACATGTCTCAGAGGAATCTTTGTGCTACATATTTCTCCCTAGCTCAGTTACTATCTATAGGGATACTACCTTAGGCCTGCTGTTCAGAACTGGTCCAGCAGCTTAGAGAGAAAAATGTACATTACAGAGAAGAACTAAGCTGGCAGCTCTACTAAATCTGAGCAAAATTGTTTCCTTCAATGGCAAATACACCATTTTATAACAAGAACGACTTTAATCACAGCCCTGCGTGCACCATAGAATAAGCAATAAGGCTTAGCTGCTGATGCACTGCTTTGTGGCTGATGATCAGTCCAAGAAACTATTGCAAAATACGTTTTAAAATAGGTTTTGAAACCTCCTTCAATCTGAGATCCTCATTTTGGTGCATAGGAATGAGAAAATCAACCAGAAGAGATGGAAAAAATGAAGTTAAGCCTGGAAACTACAGGAAAAGGTATATTTTTTTCCAAGGTGGAAAAACCCCACTATTATAAGCAGTCAACTCCCCTGTGGAGTTTTAATACAACATCATTATTTGGAAGTAACATGATGATTTTTCATTTATTGATGTCTACTCTCCTTCCTACTGGCTCAAGCTTTCGTGATGCTTTCACTCTAAAGTAAAATGAATTTATTTTCTGTAAGTTTCCTGTCATAAGACTGTAGTAAACAAACATTTCCATCTGTTTTGGGAGACAAATGATTAAAGATTTGCCAATAGTGGAAGTGAGTATGAATACAACCCAACCCAAACCCAACCCAGCCCAGTCCCCAGACCTAACAGCAACAGAGGGGCAATGGACACAAAAGAAGATGACAGAACACAAACTAAAACTGTGGGTATAAACGATCCAGAAGAGGAACAGATGAGGTAAAATGCCATTCCAAACGTAGTGACTTGATCTCATCCTAACGTGGACTGAAACTAGGTCTGTGACTGCGCTGCCTTGCTAAGTGGGAACAGAGCTGTGCCACAGCCCTGTGTCTGGTTTGAGAATAAGAGGATTCATTGTTGCAGTCTTGATAACGTAAATATTAAATGCAGATTGAGCTAGTAAATTCAGGGTCTGAGTTTTGAGCAATATGGGAGGTATATGAATCCAATACTGAGTCAGGCCTCAGGCTTTCTTGCTGTTAAGTCAAAGCTGTACGTCCGCCTAGTATGCATTTCCAAATCCTGTACATAACGATTCTCTCTCTCCACATATTGCTTGTCCTGAAAACTTCCCCTCTCCCCCAGCTTCTGATTCTTTCCTTCTTCTTCGTCTTCTTCTTCTTCTTCTTCTTCTTCTTTTTCTTCCTTGGATTGTTTTTTATCTTTCTCCTGCTGTTTGGGTTTTTTGTCCCCTTTTCTGCACTTTGATTTGCACTTTTCTCTACGGTCCCGTTATTGCTCATTCTTTTTTTCTCTTTACTGTTTTACTCTTCTTTTAGATTGATTGACCATAACTGTGTGGGAAATGACTGGAAATAATCATCAATCTAGCGAATGGCATAAAATGAGTGAGTACCTATTATTGGAAATATGAAGAATCCTTGCATTTCCTTTTATATTCGTGGCAAAAGAGCTGGTCAGCATCTTTAGGAATCACTCAGAGATTTCTCCTCTCTATATCCTGGACTCCACTGACCTCACAAAGTGTGCTAAGAATGATAGCAAGAATGGAAAATGCAAACAAACAAACAATTCTGTGTGAAACTTAAAGCAAAGAAAGCAGGCTGCACAACCTGGACACTGAAACTCAGTTTATGGATACAGGTATTTATGGAGTGAAGGGCCATAAGTCAAAGGCATTAGAAATAAGGAATGCGATACTTCGATTCTCTCTTCCACAAATGCAGATCTAAAGGTGGAAACAGCAAAGCCTTTTAATTAGATTTTTATGAGTATATTCCAGGAAAAAACATTGACAATTATCTTAGTCAAGTTACCCAGAAGTTGTTACCCTGTGCTGTGTTACAGAAAAAAGTAGTTTTCCAAATCTTTCATCTCAAGTCTTTAGTCTTTAATGCAATGATCAGGTGTGGCTCTATCTTGAAAAGGAAAGCCATATGGCATTTCATCTTCTCACACTGATTTTTGCATAAATTACCAACTTTCTAGTACAATGAATCTGGAATTTTAAGCATCTTGAGCTATCCATGAGCTTTTTCTTCCCAAATTGTCTCTTGGAGTCAATGAGACTAACAACATCATTGTTTTTTCTTCTCATTATCTCTGAAAATGCTCTATGATATTTTGCTTTCTATAGCATCCACTCAGAGATTTTCCTGCTTATTTAGATGTCCAGTAAACTTTACATATTAGCTTTAGGGTTGTTAGCTTATTTTCTAAGTCCGGTAAGCTAAGACGTATTCTCAATGTAGATAGATATGTGTCATATGCATGTACATTGCACAGGTAGACCTATAGCAAAGCTTGAAAGGATGGAAGTGAGGTGAGCAAGCTCTTCCAGACCTACTCTGATGACTCAAGACTTCTGAGACATCACGTTTTACTCACACCTCAAGACAAGTCTATCAGGCACCTGGACTTCCCTATCAGCCTTGGGGCCTCCCAGACTTTCAAGTGCTGCAAAGTGCAGTCATACCAGAGCAGGCTCCCGCTTCTCAGCTCCATCCTAGCATGCCACTCACAACAGGACTTGCTAAAGGATCCTCAAAGACATCACTACAGCAGGCTACCACAGTGCCTGCACAATGGGAAATAAGTGTCTCCAAGGTGCTTTAAAGCAGCTAGATCACGATGAGGTTTTGAGATGCTGCTTTCTGCAGAATATCTAACGTATCAAATCATATAAGATATTTTTCCACTGACATTATAATTAGCCTGTTTCCACAGATCATCTGAAAAACTCCAAGGTCTTATCTTCCCACTGGCTTGCTACTGTGCACAAACCTTTTTTCCTTTTTTTTTTCCTGAAGAAAACATAGGTAGTATTGTGTTTTTCATACGATTGTTAAAGTCACTTGAAGTGGTATGATGCAATATGTCATCTGTGTCTACCAGCTGAAGCTCTAGTGAGCTTAAAATATCAAAAGGGGAGAAGGTTTGGCTGCTAATCTAGACAGAATGTAAGGGCTCTGAGAATGCCTATACTGGAAGTTTTACTGGAAAACTGTAAAAAGTGCATTCCATACGGCTTCCAAAAAAATCCCACAGCCGCTACCAACAGGGAAATTGAGAGGCTTTTAGAAAGCAACCTCAAAATTCTTCCGTTGTCTGTCTCCCTGGACATTGTGTTCCAAGATTAGCACCAGAAAACAAAAAACCCAAACTTTAAATAGCTTGACACAAATAGAATTAATATATAAATTGCTACCATTCAAGAAGATATTTTTTCAAATTATATTTTTTCATAGATTTATGAAAAACACTGTGTGTCAGTGCATGTACTTTCATATCAGGGCAATGGATTTGTAATTAGGAACAGCGAAATCGTGCACTGGCAAATTTGGCCTTCAAAAAGGCCAGGACGTCATAGCTGTTGCAAGCACTCAAGGACAGAGTGATTCCACAGAGAACCATGATTCCCAAACTAGTCCTTTCTTGCTACAAGATAGCTACTAGCTTAACCTAAGACCGGGCTACAGTGGCACAGCTGTTTGGGCTGAAGAAGAGTGAGGCTGTGTCTAGACTACAGGAACACGCTGTGGTTCCGCCTGACCTGTGTGTCTGGGTTTCCATTCTGTGCAATCCAGGACAGAAGAGTAATGCACTCAGCCTGAGGCTGAGTGAAAGCTACATAGAAGAAAAAAATGCAAGATGCCAGTCCCTGGGACATCCTGAAATTTGAAGTGCTACTGAGCATACTCTAGCAACTATCTTTTTCTAAAGACTTTATTCTTCTTAGTTACTATTGTCTGAATTTCCACTGCTACCTTTGACTTTTGCCTTTCATGTAGGTATGTATACATTATCTATGTTATCTAGAATATAAGGAGTGAAAAAGAGATTTAGAGATTATTATTTACCCTACTTCATGATGAGCAATGTGCATAATTCTAGTTATTGTCCACAGTAATTGTGTGTATACAGTACTGTACCACAAAGGAAAAGTAATTCTTCTTCAGTGGTGAAAAAATAGTGCTGGTATACCACAGTCTATGATTTGTTAAACTCTGGAACTCATACAGCTATTGTCACTCTAATAGGCACACAGAAAACTTCCATCATTGAACAGCCAGCTGCATTTAACTTTAGTGCAAATTCATAGAAACTGCATTCTTAAAAAATTTATGCAATGCTATTCACAATATAGAGCAGTAGAAAATTTGACCAAATAGCTAAAAAATTACAACTTGACATGTGCTCCAGTATATCTGTGTACCTATGCTTAGGAAACCATAAAAAGATCAAAATCAAACCACATTCGTCGTGAAAAGAACATATTCCAGACGCAAATACTAACAGAGCCACCAAGTCTTCTAATTCAAATAAACTAGCACCTTTTGTAATGTATAAATCACTGGTATGAACACATGTTTAAACTAAATACAGACGAACACACTACAATAATTTTTTCCAAGTGCAACTCTTGGAATCATATAAGTCGCTGTGGTTTCCAAGAAGACAAATGGCCTGGAAAATGAAAAGTAAATTAGTTCTGTGACTAATTGGAGTCAGAGATTGGAGGTCAGACTTGGTTCTGCAGTTGACCCTGGTGACCAGTAAAAGTCCAGCTTGGCTCACAGTACAACTTTCTGTATTTAAGAGTTGTTTACAGTAGAGAAACACTGAAAGTGTACATTAGAAAACTTCCTCTAACAAATCTAAAACACATGCCAGTTCATAGGCAAGTAATAAACTTACAATGGGCCATGTTGACAGTTTCAAAGCCTTTTGGTAGGACCCTGCAACTTAAGATTGGAAACATTATAATAAACATCTCTGCTTTTAAATTTTCCTCATCGTCCTAAGATGCCTGAAAACTGTACCAGCTTAATAAAGGGTTTCGTCTCCCTTAGTCTTTCTCATCACACAAATAAAAATATCATCCATCTTTGAGAATATTTTTCTCACATGTAAGTCTCATGCAATGCGCTTAAGGTCAAGATAGTTACACTAGTGAAATATATAAATATGTCATTTCAGAATCAGGCCACTTATTTTTCACACAGAGAACAATATGATATTAATTTAGTGCATTGGCTTGGAGTTGTAATGGCTGATATTTTCATTGTGTTGTTCAAAGTATTTCACTCCCTTCAAAAGTGTTAAAACTGTTTATAAAACACATCTGTTTCCTTGCACCATGTAATCAATGAACATAAGCTCTGTTTATGAAGCACCACACATACAACAGGTTACAAAATTTCTCAAAGCTCTGATGAGCATGAGACTTTCTAAGCAGAGAAGAGTCAAGCTTTTTATGCATACACATTATTATTATTACTACTTGAATACACTTGCAGCTATAAAAGAGGAAACCATTTCCTAGCAGAAAAATTGATTAAGATCAAATCTTCCAAAGCTCCCCAAAGCCCCAAGTAATCGAGTTATACAATAGATGGAGGAGCTGACTTAGAGGGAGCAACCTAACTTAAGATCTCAAGTAGGAGCAGATGCAATTCTGACTACATGGCAAGGAGAGAGGAAGCTGCATGGTCACCAAGCTCGTATCACCTCATACGTATTAGGGTAGATCTGTGCTTGTCTTGGTCAGCTGTACTTGCAGTTTCAGATTTCTTACTCCTTTTGTAGTCTCGTCTGGCCTGTTCCAATTTCTTCCTCTACAACTTACCCAGCCTCTCTGCACGTCCTGACTACGCCCATGCCAGATGCAAAGAAAGCAGAGGACTGCCTTTTTTCTTAGCCTGCAGAAGGAATGGCAGCCACAGTAGCTCCCAAGTAGCAGGGCATTTCAAAAAATTTTGGAAGCACTATTTACAAATTGTCCCTATTCCCAGCACTGATCTATGGTAGTTTGAATGGTCATGCCTCCAGATAATTCTCAAAGCATTGTGGATTCCATTTTAAAGTCAATCATATCACAAAAATAGCCTTCCAGAAACTGTCTCCTCAAGAGTTGGAAGCTGGGATTTTTCCATGACTAATAAATTCCATGTCTGTTTAATCTAATTTAATTACATTGATGCATCCATTTTCCCCCTTCCATTGTTAAGCATGTCACTACTAGTGCTTAAATGAGTACTTCTGTCCTTGTTTCCCTGTAGCTTGGGAATGTTAAAGGCTAGGACCCTTTGCTTTCACTGTTTCCCCACAGGGTAAAATAGCCTCTGACCTCCTCTGTCTTACCCAGCAAATAACCCAGAAGTCATTAAAAAGAGAAAGATTTTCTGCATAAAATACATTTATTTCTTGGACACTATCAGGGACAGACGACACTTCTCTAAATTGTGGCAGTAATATCAACTGACAAAGGGCCTGTAAAAATTCCTCATACAGCAAAAATTAGGAAACTAATTTATCTAAGCAAACATTCAGGTAAATGAATGCACCCAGAGATTTTGGAGTTTTGTTTCATAGGCTGTGAAGTGGAAGATGCAGCAGGGCTTGCAGAATAGATACAAACCCAGTATATATAGATCAGAGATAATCCAGTCATTAAGAGTCTAAAAAGTTTCTTGCAAGTCATCCAAGTTCCTAGCCAAAAACTAGGCTCTGTTTATTCAGGGAAGCCTGTGAGGGACCCACCAAAGCCCAGTGGCAAAATACACATGAAATTCAAAGGGATATTTGCCCAGCAGCACCATTGGAAGAAATAACCTGAATTTACACACAAATAAATCTTGAGGTCATTGGTAAGTTGACAGGCAACTGGTATGGGTTGGCCATGTCCAAAGAATTTTCCGTTTTCACAGCAGTGAGACAAAAGACCTATTGAATACTAGATTGTAAGACAAAAAGGAGACAGGCAGAAACTGAGAAGGTATTGAAGTGGCATCTGTCAATATTTTGAATCATCTTTACAGTTCTTATCTATGCCAGCAGATGGAGAGGATGTAGAATGAAAATGATCCCCATCTCCTGTGCAGTAAATGAGACTAATGTACCACAGCGACTGTGTGAATGTCCAACTTGGCTGATCACAGCACAGGGCTGATATCTTCAACATACTACCAAAACCCTGAAGCCCCTACCAGTTCCCAGGCCTTTGTACAGTCCTGCTCTCATCTCTAAATCTCCCTCCACCATGCAGAGTAGAGGAGATGGCCATCCCAGTTAAGAACTGAAAAAGCAATTCATCCACTGACCAAGTCTGCTGTTCACTGACCATAGGAAGTGCACAGCAGCTAGTCAGCTGTTCTCTTGCACTTGGGATACAGAAACCTCAATGCTCACAGAATATTTATTAAATAGTTCAGCTTTAGTAAATACCAGAAGAAAAGACCTAATAAGAAAGAAAAACTTCCCCCCGCCGCCATTTTTCTATGTACTTTCTGAGTCTCTATTACAAGACTTAATTCTCACCAGAGAAGTCACCACTTTACTGTTGAAAAATGCTGATCTCGAGTAGGTTTCTCAGCTAATTCAGATAAACTGTACTACTGTGGATTAATAGCTCTCTGAGGTAATCTAAAAAACATACTGATTTGAATTAAATTAAACCAGAATCTTATTTTAATAATAAGAGAGAATAAAAAAAATAAAGTTTGTCATGCAAATGAAAAAGGCGTAAGGTATCTTAATGTACCCACCATAGGTGAGGATGTTAAAACACTAGATTAAGCTTATGGTTTAGGAAAATAATATTCCTGTCATCAGATATTCTCCACTTACCTTTTACTAAAGTTATAAAATACCTTTTGACTAGCAGTTCATGAGATATGAAAGGGAAACCCCTGACAAAATGCGCCACATAAAAAGAGTTCAACTTACACACTATTATTTTTTCCTCGTTCTTAAAACTAAAATTTCCATTTATAAGTGTCCCCAGAGCATAGGTTTCTGGTATGAATTAATTGTTAATAAAACCAAGTAATTAAACTACATTGCCAATAAATCGTGCATGTTAATACAATCATGGAAAGTTACAGAAATAGTGAGAAGTAATATAATAGAAGGGAAATGGGTAAGACTATGTGTATGAAATTTGTGTCTTTTCCACTTTGTAGTATGAGCTCATCAGAGGTCATAAACTAAGTCCTGGACTCAGGCCAAATTAAAATTTAGATAAGAGAGCCTGGGAGTTAAACGAAGATTTATTTTCCTCCCTTGGTTAATGTCAACCTATTGCCAGAAGTAGAAATACCGGACTGCTGGAAGCACCATATTTCAACTGTCATATAATGCATATGTAATGCTTAATTGTGTCATGAAAAATGTCATGCCACCATTCTAACTTAGAATATACATTAGTCCTGCTGTGTTGGTCAGACTCTATGCAGAGATAAACACAGTTTGCCTAGCTAAAATATCTCCCCATACTTCCATAAGCTAGAATCTTCTTATTTGTTTGATTTTAATTTGGATTTTTTTAATAAAATTATCTGTACACTAATTAAAAAAAAATGTGACCCCAAGAAATTAAAGCAAATGACCCTTAAAACATCCCTTTATTTGTGATTCTTTAACCTAAACAAATATTCTTAATAGTGCTACATAATCAAAAACGTGTTTGGTGTGTGTTTGGTAATCAGTAAATCCGTGTTCTCCTTCCCACAGCAGTGGGCTTCATCGTGACAAAAGCAGAGTCAAAAGTCAACATCATTAAAAGTCAGGAGCTACATTCTTGTTATGGCTTCCTGTGTTATCCGAGCCACTCATAAATTCTCCAGACCTTGCCTTCCTGCTCTGTAACGTGGTGGTCATGTGAGAAGCCAAGATTTTTAATATGTGTTTGTGAGTTACTTGGTACAGCAGAAGACTGTTTAGACCCCAATATATACATGTTAAACGCTTACAGGCAACAAAGAATTTAAGCTTGCAGTTAACTTGAAGCCTTCCAACTTGAATGATCCTATGATCCTGTGCTGAAATGCCACTGCAGCTGGAGGTAAGGTTTGTCAGATATAAATGAAAACCATTGGCATGTCACTGTACTCATTGCCTGTGAAAGCTTTCAATCACAAGTGACATGAAGGGAAGAGCTGGATGAATGAGCTGATGCTGCTGAAAGCTCTGCCATGCTTATGACTGGAGCTCGTCAAAAATTTAATTTCTGTGAAACAAAAGACATTTCAAAAGCTGTCAGTGAGAATCAGTTGTCAAGTTGGCTTTAGGATTTGCATTACAGCATCAGCCAGTTAAAGCAGGAACAGGAATGGTGAGAGTTGAACAAAACACTGAAATTTCTGCACTGAACAAGGAGCTAAGAAGTGCAAAGAAAGGTATTTCTAGGCTTCATCTTCCTCAAGAGGCTACACATTTAACTTCGCAACCTACCTACATGTTTTCGGAAATTAACTGTTTCCTGGTGTTAGGCAGTTTAAATCAGACCAGACTTTACCTTAAAAAGGAGCTAAGTCTCCACTTAGACATAAGGGCATCTGAGATGCAGGAAAGTCCGCTCCAAACCCTCCTGCTAGTCCACTTGGGAAGATACTTCAGTACTGGGTCTCTGCATCATCACCATAAAAGGAGTCACCACCATGCTCCATCTGACCTAATTAATTCTTAAGTAACATCAGAGAAGTAAAACATCTTCACCATGGGAGTCTTAATGTTGTTTTTCAATTCAGAGACACAGACCATGTCTTAAAACATGGGAGGTCCTGGACCAAAATCTGTCTTCCAAGCCAGAAAAAGGATTTGAATATATATCAACAATATGATGAATGAGTGTGATAGATGAGTTAGTGTAGCTCTGTCTCATGGGCTACTGCTGCAGTGACAGCAGTAACAGTATCTTCAGTTTGTGTAATATGTATTCTAACATACAGTACATTATCAGAAAACTTTTTGTTCAAATGAAAACACTTCTGGGATTTACAGCAACCATCAAACTGAAAAACAGCTTAAAAATATTGAAAAGGATTATTTTCATTCTTGCTTTCTTTACTCTCTTGTAATGTTTTGGTTGGTTGGTTGGTTTTTTTTTTAACTAGAACTGATCAACTAATTCTCATCAAAGCCTAGGAAATTACTGAATTATACAATAAATTTTAAAATTCTTTTTTCTACATTACATCTTTTCCTATACATAATATGAATGAATATAACTGAAACCCTGAATGCATAATTCTCTAAGAGCGCATTAAAGTCTATTGGTTTCAACACAGTCTTTCCAAATGTATTTGCAGGAGGCAGGTATGTCAAATCATAGGCTCTTACTATATCCTCAAATAGCATTTAAAATACAGTGAAGTTTTTTAAACAGAATAGAAAAGACATTCTGTTCACCTACATATCTCTCACAGGACTCAGACAACTGAACAGTTTTAGACTAGTATTTACTGGCACCTTGAGCCTTCTTGTTGAGCACCAACCAGTTTGGTACATACTGTCCCGTGTGGAACAGGCATGTGGTTGCATGACCTCTGCGTTTGGAAAAGGACTACATCTTCCTATTTCCATCATGCCTCCTGGATGTTGTTCAGTTTTCAAGTGTTCTTTTCATGAGAAAATGTCTACTTTGTTTATATTGTGAAACTACCTTCAATAGAGAAACTGTTAGTCCAGTCGAATTTGGAATTTAGAAATTGAAAAAAAAAAAAAAAAGTCAGAAATTGAATAAACTGTTTGACAATGAGATTAATACTTAAAATCCTGAAGCAACTTGATTTGGTTCCTCATACTGTGAGTATATAGGTTATGAAAACAGTCCTTGGAAGCTCTCATGACTTGACTGTTTACATGTTTAGTCTAATTCTCCTGATACTGACAATTCGTTTTTTCAAATAACAACTAGTAACAAAAGAATTAAAAAACTGGATTTCTATTAAAAGGTTGGTATTATCCAGGTGTTCAGCTATCTTGGAAAACGGCATTTGAGATATACCCTGTCTGCTGTAAATATCATTATCCGACAGATTAGGCAGTGTTATACAAAACATCAGTAAAACAGAAAAAAATATTGTTCAAATTCAGTGGAATAAATTGTCAAACAAGTGATGTCCAGAGTGCCAGAGTGTCCATATCACTGTCAGCAGGCTTGTAACATCTCATGCAGAGACAAAGGCAATATCATGTTCTTCTGTCACAGGCACACTAGAAACAGATTAACAGCTACTCTGATGCTATAAAAGATTTTGTGTTAGTCACATAAAAAGTAGATTTCATTTACTCCTTGAGGGTACGTGGTCCTTACAATATCTTGCTGATTTTACTCAAGTTACAGGACCAATGTGTTAATCCGTTGCATGAGATAATTCTGATGCAGAAAATAATGACGACCAGAGATGTCCAATGGAAGAGAGCTGGTGTACACCCTCTAAAGTTCTGGCCCTTGGGATCAAGCTCCCTTGCATCCAGTTTTGTTTATATAATATAAACACCAAGTTGTTTAAAAACAAAATAAAACAGAAAAAAACCACCTCTTTTGGTGAACTACTAGGAGAAAATGTAACCTTAGGGTTAAAAGATGCAATCATTCACAGGTGGGATTGTCTGAGGAGGTGTATATTTTCACAAAGGAATTTACATACAGCCAAAAGAAGCCACCACACAACAATTCGGGTGGGAGAGGGAGAGTTTTTAACAAAGCAGTGAAATAACTGCATCTGTTTGTAGTTATTGTGCTGTTGTGCTTTTTGCTTAGTAGGTCAACACAATGTCATCTTACTAATTTGTGCCTGGGCCTATCACGCAAAGGCTGTTGCTTCGCAGACGGTTTCAATCAGAGCAGTCAAACCAGCAAAATAGGACATCCTGGTCAGAATTAGTTTCTCAACCTCATTTTGAACTGTTGCTTTTTCAATCAGTCTTGGCAGATTTCATTATAAGGTATTTATCATAACACGCACATTTCAAGTGACATAACAGTTTTATATAAGAAAGGCACATGTTCTGTCACAGAGTAAACCAGGATACAAAATAGTATTAATTGAATAAATAGCCTGAATCAAGTCACATGTCATAAGACAGAAATAGCTGGTGTACTTCTATGACAGTATTTTTATTTTCTTATTGTACTTCTTGTAATGATATTCTATAACAAGTACAATACCCACTCCTGACCTCTCAGAAGCTGAGCTCTGTGACAAGCTGACTTTTCACTTCCCTAGTCAAACTGGACGAAATAATTCAAAGTAAATCTGAAGTAGCTAAAAATAGAAAAGAAGTTTTCTTTTCCTTTAAGCAAGCTCCCTCTCTGAGACAGAAATGAAAGAACTTTTATTCTATGGTTTTAGATTTAAAATTTTACAAGAAAATTTCAGAACAAAAAGTCTTTCCAAAGAGAAACAGTAAAACATTTCATTCGGAGACCTTTGAAATGAAACATGTAGCTTTTACAGAAAAAAATGTAACAAACTTTCAACCAAAAGTATTCCCTAACTATTGCATGGATTCTCAAGTAGTTTGGGCTGAAAGTGTATCTGTGCTTTTTGGTGAATGAAATATCCATCAAAACTTTTTTCCCAGATACTTCTTTTAATCTTCCACCCTTTTCATCTGGCTATTCCAGGCAAAGGGATTTTCTCATCTCAGCAACCCTTAATAGAGATTAATCTTCCCTAGATTTCAGCATTTTATATAACTGTTTGTTTAACCAAAGTCAAATTTATCCCTGCAAAAACTTAAGACTTCCTTTCAACTAAATATGAATTATTACTTGCAATAATTTAATATCATAAACAATCAGCTTTTAAATCCTTGATAATGCAAGTGCACGCATGTATATGTCAGCCTGAAAAGCAAACAGGAACACGAAGATGGTTGAAGATAAACTAACTTGTTTCTAATTCTGTTTGTGCTTAAGTGTTATTTTCAGTTCTTAAGTAGGTTACTCAATATTGAATCTTAAAATTCCTAATGAGGACATACTGATGAGACATGTTTGGACCTTGCTGTGTGATTTTACACCTCTCAGAACATGATCTTGATAGAGTTCTATTTGAAATCATAACAGATGCAGTTTCTACTGTAGTATCCATGCTGAGAACAAGTCACTAAATGAGTGAATTATTCTTTTTAGCTATGGATCATAGAATATATTGAACACATTCTGTTTATTTGTAATGGAAGTAATTATGCTATTCAAATATAAGAGTGAGAAACAAGTTTAACTAACAATTTTCTCTTAAATACATGAACTTCAACTTTAAGCACTAAAACTCAGATCATCTACCTATACATATGCAGTCCTGGATTGTACCCAAGGCTGTATATGTTGCACGCATCATTCCTCAGTGGCTGAGGAAGGACACAGGTGTGCACGGCTGTGCTGTCAACGCAGGTAACAGGCTATTTAAGAAATTCTGAATCTGTCTGGTTTTCCTGTAGTTCGTGTCAACAGGCAATCAAAAGACATGAGCATGACTGCAACAGAGGCTGCGTCCCTGGTGCTGCCTTGCTTGCTAGCTACTGTGGTTACTGTGGTTATGCAATTGGCATCATCTCAGCTTTTAGCTGCTGTGGTTAGACTTAACAATGTTGTCTTGGTTGCTAGCTACTGGGCAGCTTTGGTGCCTTCTCAATTTACTACGAAGAGTTACTGTTTCTGCTGCGCTTTTTCTTTGCTGAGCTACTAGCAGGATCCTGCTGTGGTCCAAATCTTGGGATTTCTTCTCAGCCAGATGCTTGTTACTGCAAAATTTTCCTTCATTTGGAGTTTCAGGATTTAACGTGACACCAGTGCAGCAATGCATTGTTGATGGATGTAACTGGAATAGATGTTTTATGAGGTATGGATGGTATTTAGGAGCTTTGAAGGTACATACAGGAGTTAGACACCCTTTTTTGGGTATTTCCTCAGGGAATGACTGCTCTCTAATTCCTTGTGGCTTCTCTGAAGCCAAAGGAGTTCTACTATAACCTTTTCTGGTTACAGTCGGAACAGAGCTTTCTGCTATAACCTGTTTAACCCAAAACTTTCTGAATATTTAGCTTTCTACACTGGAGTTTTCATGCAGATTTAAGAAGCTGTTTCTTCTTCTTTGAATGCCCTGCAGCAGCGCTGCCAAATAGTCAACAGCCACACCAGGGTGAAGCAAGGAACCAAGAGGTGGCTTGAGAAAACCACCTCTCTAGGACCTGAGTTCTGACAGGGCGTAATCCGCCTGTTACTAACTCAAAGTTACACTCAGACTATTTTTCCTTTGTAGGCACTTAGAGAAAAGAGAACAAGGGTGGCCAGATCAGAGGCAATCACACGTGAATGCTTTTCAAAAGAAGAACTTTCTGACAGTGTGATGGTCACACAATTACATAGTTTCCCAACTTACGAGTTATTTTCTCTACTTAGTCTTTGATTTCATGTTAGAAACTTATACCTTATAAAAGAAACTGCATCTGTGCCTCATTAGACCATAAATTCAGGGGAAAGGGGAGAGGAAGAGAAAAAAATCTGAAGTGTTTCTCCAAACTTCTCTAGACTCTCCCACTTGGACTGGCAAATGCAGAAGGCAAAAGATAGAAATGAGAGATTAACAAATAACATCTCAAAGAAGGGACAAATGAACACATGAAATATAAAGTCTACCACAAAACATTGCTACAGTCCAACATTAGTCCTAAATTTTTGCTTTAGAAAGCATATGTTTCATTTAAAAAACACAAACAAACAAACAAACAAAAAAAAAACACAACAAAAAAAACCCACATAGTTTTATTAGATGTATAAACAAAGTTTAAAAACACATAAAAAAGAATAAAGACAAAAGATGCGGACTGTTAATTAATAAACTAGCTGTTCCTGTTAGATCAGGACCATACCATACCCTAAGTATTCTATTCTTCCTAGTTTGGTTCTCCACCATGAGACTCCCCTTCAGAGACAGATCGTTTACCCCTTCAATTTCTTTTTTTCTGTTCTGTCATAGATCTTCCTACTCATCTGATTTTAGATTCTGACAACTGCTTCATGCTACATGTCCTTGCTTTTCCTCCAGCAGGATTCATATTTGCCAGGTGTCTTTTTCTCCCCTCCCAGTTATTTCTTGAACCACTTTTCTCAGTGGCTGCAGTGCCAGCTAGCACTGCTTCTGTGTCATCTTGCTCATTATGCACTTACTTTTTTCCATGTTCCCCTTCTGCTTCTCATTTTTTAAATTTAATGTGACTTTTATGAAATCACTAACACCACAGGTCTTAGCACTCTCTTCATATTTTCTGCTGAGAACAAGTATCACAGTTTCTTTTTACAAAATGTAACCATGATTAGTGTGCTTAAAATTGACTAGTTGTATCCTTTTAATAATTTTTTCCAAATGCCTACATCACCTACTGTCCAGTTTTGAAATAAAGAACATAATGCTTTTTTTTAAAAAAAAAAAAAAAAAAGAAAAAAAAGGCTGACATCATCTCTAAAATAATGAGTCAGGTTTGTTTACAATCTTAGATAAATCCACAGGACAAGTATATTTATAACTTCTTCCAGATATTTGAGAAATTTACTGTAATATGCAAGTACTGTTTGTCCTCTGCATATATTAGCATAAATGCTTCTTATGAAGCCGTTCACTATTGTGGAGCAATAGACAAAAAGCAGTACATCTGGCTATATACTGGCAGTGTCTCTGCCACAGGAAGAACAAATTTTATTTTTTGTGTAGTTACCTATATGGGAAATTGCAGGTGCCTGATTTGTCCTGTTCAACATGCAGAAAGATTGGCAGTGTATACGGTCCAATACGTCACTACCTGACAACCCACTGAAATGAAACCTTATCTTGTGCAAATAAAATAAGAAGAAAGTATTTATGCAGAAGTCAATCTGTTTACAATGTGCAAATAAAAATTAATCAGAATAGCTAACAGGAGTGAAAGATGAGGCGAGGTTATAGGTATATGAATTTCAGCCTCAACAACAAAACGTCATTTTGGCTTTTCCAGTTCAGCCATGAAGCCCACCAGACATTATTTTTAATAAAGACCCTTAGCTCTCCCCATGAATTAACAACCTTCTGTTGTCAAAGGACATAATTCAGCCAAAGGTCTATCATCCATCCTGGACATTTGCTCACCTAAATGCAACACATTGAGAATACTGGCCACAGAGAAAGAGTCTAATTCAAAAAGTGCTCACCAGCTACAGTCTTTAAGATAATTTGTGTCACTCCCTGGAACTTCAGCTCTAGCAAGTCATATGTCTGAAGCTGATTTCTCCTCCCCACACCAAACAAAAATGAAGAGAAGCAGAAGAAAGACAGGTACAAACACCCGAATTTGGAGTAACGTTAGCTCACTGCCAGACACCAGCCTGGGCTTCTCTGATGCAAGAGTTTTCTAGATTATAACAAAACATGCAGATCTCAATGCCCAGGGATATAAGGGTCTAAAAAAGAATAAGTACCTAAATATGAAGATAGCCACGTATGCCAAAGTCTTCTTTTAAAAATACTGGTTTGGCTCTTTAATCACTCAATGGCACAGTGCCCATGTGCTCTTGCCCACAAGTAGCAGCAAAGGCTGCTCTGAGCTCTAGTCGGTGAACTGCCTGGTGACAAGCTGGTTCAGCTATCCCAACAGTAACCTGTTACCATTGTAGTTGCGTGCAGTCAGAAGCAGCAGTAAATCCAGTGAAGTCCATGGAGTTACTGAGGTGCTAAAGGCAGCTCTGCAGGTGGCTATTAAATTCTGCTGCCTGACGCAGCCTTGACAAAGCCTAAACTTGGGCCCAAGCTTCAGCTAAGAGCAGTATAAAAATGCAGAAGGAAAGAGCTTTCTTAACACACTCTGTTCCTTACGCTTTTTTTGAACATGAAGTACTGGTCTTTACTGGAGATGAGGCTACGCTAGTTTGACTTTTGCTCTGATCCACTGCAACAGTTTTTATGTTATGAAGTGTAAGCCAGAAGAAAAATCTGGTCCAGTGAGTCCACAGCTTTTAGCCTTCTGACTTTAAACAGGAATACAGAGCAATGACATTGGTTTCATTGACTCCAGCAATAAACTGGCTTTCTGGGTCCAATCTAAAGCTGCTATGAAAAGAATTAATTATTTTACCAAGCTCTCAGTTTTGAGGAATGAAGATTACATAATTCCAGCCTGGCCTCCTTAATTAATTTAATACAGGAATGTTACTTGCCCACAGTCTGTCTCCTATTGTCCAGTAATGTTAGACAAACTAAAAAGTAATCAGCAAAAATAAAAGCTTATGTTTATTATCCAATTACCAAGAAAAACTGAGCAGCAAAGTTTGGACATTTCCCATGTTAAACTATATCAGCACCCAAAAGTTAATCTAGATATTTATTTAGGCTAGTGAATTGTTTGGTACTTCGCTTCACTAGTGCCAGAAGGTAGAAGACGGGAGGGCACTGTGCTTCCTATCTGCAGAACCTGCCAGCTAGAGGAGATTTCTCCAGGCAGACAGAAGGATTCCCAGGGAGCTCCTGCTGCTGCTCCAGGGAAATCCTCCTGCTAGCGTGACACCAGGGCACTGGCATGACTTGGTCAGCAGGGTCGTAGCCACTTTTCCACAATGGCAGACAGCTGCTGCAGCAAGCAAATGGATAGGCATGTTCAGTACGCTTGTGCCCCAAACCACCAAGCCACTTAAATGCACGTCGGCCTCTCCGGCTGCACTGAGGCGTACATCTAATGGCTTCTGAGCTGGTGCATCCTTTCCATCCTCAGCAGGATTTAGACGAGGCCCCTCAGTCCAGTAGCAGCCCCTGAGACTCAAGCCATTGCCTTTTGCTAAGGGGAGGTGGGTTTAAACTTGGGCATAAAGCTAAGCACTGTGAACTGGGTCCGATGCTGCACCTAGGAAACACCTCTTGCCTGCTGCATGGGTGTTTGCATAGAGGTCTCAGCTACGATCTGCTCGAGAGCTGCTTGGAGGGACGCTCCCAGCACAGCCGACCCACCCACCTGGCAGAAACCACAGCGCGGCCTGAGCAAACATCCTTTTTCCCAAACAAGGTTATCGGGAAAACATGGACATTTCTGGGCAGTTTATTTTCTTGATTTGCAGATTGCTCAATAAGAAAACATTTCAGATTCTACACAATCCTCTTTCCAAAAAAATTGAGAGGGGAAAAGAAGTATGGAAATAATGGCATAAAAACTTCTAGGCTACTAAGCCTCCAAAACAAATTTAAAACACATGTATTTTTTTCAAGTAATTTTTTTCCACAAATTGGACCATATTCAAGTCATTGCTTAATTTTTGCCAAACCAGAAAAAATATGCCAAATACAGAGCTTTGATGAATGTGCAGGTGATGTCATTTCAAAAAGTCCAGCGACATTTAAGGGAGGAAAACAATTTATGATTTCACCTCTGAATGAGAACAGTCTGCTGTTTATTTAGACTCAATGCTTGAAAACAATACTGATCTGGCCTACAGAAAATGAGATAATTTTATTTATTTCAACAAAAGAACTGTTTATACCTAAACAAAGCTGTAACATTTTTTCCTTTCATATTGACTGTGAAATATGAAAATATCCTGGTAGTAACCCCCCAAACCAATCCTTCTTGAGCCATTGCAACATTTTGCTCTTTGCTGGCTTTGTAGATTACTCTTCCGTACGTGACCTCCAAATTTATGGTAACGTTCCCATGCATGTACAGAGAGTAGGATGTCAAAATGGAGATAGGATCAGCAGATCTTAGAGCAGAGTTTTGTCCTCAGGAAACTGAAAAAGATATGGACGAGACAAGAAATTGCCTGCCTTTCTGTTGCCTCAGTGATCATCAGTTCCAACTTTCCTCCTTTTTGGTCAGCATACAGTGGAGCATGTGAAAACTAAGCCTATCCCTCTCTGTGTTCCTAAACGGCCATAAATTGTATGAACAGTGACTTGACGGATGTAGGCTCTGCAGCTGTTTTCTCTACAGACTAGGCAGAACACAATATGGGTATTAGGAAGGATCGCCCAGCCACACCATGCCTAACCTCTAGACCTACCACCTTCCAGGTAAACAGGAGAAGGGTAGTTTGCTCTGCCATGTTCTTCTGAACTGTTCCCTTTATTATCCCATCACAGAAATGGAAATCTAGAGCTATGAGGTAGTTTGTACCATTTAATGAAAATAGCATAGCCACAAATTTACTCCTGATCATTTCTTCAAACTTGAGCAGGGCTATCTGCCCACACATGCAAGCACAATGGCCAGAGCCATCTATCTTTCCTCTCACTAAACTCAGATAGCTCCAGATATAATGATCTCTATATTTTCATATTTAGTATCTAAACAGGCTCCCTTTGTTTCACCACGAGGTGTGGAGCTTGTCCTTCTTCCACCATTCCCAGTGTGCCTCCACTTCTGTCCCCACAGCAGCTCTACCTTTGTAGACTATTTGCCAGATTTCCCACACACGAACTTTCAAGGTGACCCTAAATGTAGCCTGCCCGCTGCTTCCAAGACTTTTCTTGGGACCCTATGCTGTTTTGGGGAGCATGTGATGTTCTTTCTACTTATTTTATCTTAGCTACTTCTGTTTATACAAAATTAAGTTCAAGTATATCCCCTGTGGATTTCACTGTACAAGGAGTGAGTACGTTCACTTCTTTCTGCCTATATTGTCACATTCGGCTCTATGCCAGTTATCTGAGAACTATAACACTAGGAAGACATCTCAGGTCAGCAAATCCTGCCATCTGAGACTACTGTCAACGTATTTCTATCTTTATATTCTCTAACGTGATTATGTAAGAGGATAAGGAAGAAAAACCTAAGAACGCCCATACTCCAGACAGGGCTAAGACAATACTGGTAACCTCGAAGTGCTGGAATTTAACAGTTTTGAGTAGGCTCAAGAACATACCAGATACTTGAGAAAGCAGATACTGAGAGAGCACTTTAAGAATACTCTCCTACCAGCTTTTCTGTGATAATTTCTTTAAACAGAAAAGAGGAATCCTAGATAACAGAACTGAAAGAGAGCCATTTAGCCAATTGCTATAGGAACATCAGGTATACCTAACTTAAGAAGGATGTAGAGGATTCTGTAAGCTCATGGCAAACAGTAAATCTGATATATTTCTGTATGAAGCTTTCACCCAAGAGCTCACCTGTTGGTGTCTATATCTGTGTATATCACCAAGTGTGTATATCTGAGTTTTAAGAGCCCAGAGCTTTTTGGCCTGACACTGATCGAATACAGTGATCTCCTGGACATGTTAGTTTACATAGCAGTTCACCCAGGTGTTCCCTGACAAAAGATCTAAAGATAGTTAATTTCTCCTCTTCATTTTGAGGGAAAGGAGGGGGATGAAGAAGCTGGTAGTGGGGAGATGGAAGGAAATTTAATTTTGTACTAGAAGGGAGCTGATGGCCAGCTGGATACCTCTGTGTTTGCAATTGTGCATCTAGCAGTTTAGAAGAAATTTAATTTTCATAGTGCCCTGCACCAGAGCAGCTGGGATCCTGTTTACAAATTAACCACCCTAAAAGGTGACATCAGGCAGCTGTTTCTGCCTGAAGAAACACTTGCTACCATCTTGTCATTTTGTCAGACAAAATGACTAAGTAAATCAAATCAAGAAAATAACCAGCCTTAAACAAACAGCCTAGCATTGCACCCCAGACACTACCTCCAGCAGACTGTCAAGAAGAAAAATATATACAAGCAGAGCCACTTGCCTGAGGAAGTTGTGCAACCAGGCTTGAAGGTTCAGCCTTGCAAAACCTATTCTGCCTGCATGCTGGGTTGGAGCAGCAGACGGGGACCTTCAGAAAACTAGGTTGAAGATACTAGTTAAGACTCTGAAAACAGACCAATTGCTGCAGTAAGTTTTAGCTAAAATATCAGACTAGTGTTACAGCAGCTCAACTCACTTGTGAACAAGAAAGACTTCACATCACATATGCCTCCCAAGAAACAGGAGCTGCTAGCAGAACAGAGCGCAGTAGATAAAAGACTGAGATGGCCACTGTGAAGTTGCCATCAAAAAGTCGTAGTTTATTATGCAGGGAGGCACAGAAAATAAAAAACTGCAGTGCAGTCCAGGGGGAGTTGTTTCTTCTGTAGGATGCCAAAAAGAATGCAAAGACTTTAGCCATTTTCCTGTTATTAATTACTGTCAATTATTCCATTTTAAAACATATGTGAATTGTTGATGCCATGTCTTTTGCTTATTAAGTAATGGCCATTCTAGGAGTCTTGAAGTTACACTGTGCAGAATTCAGTGGGCTTGGTTGTGTGATTTATGTGATTTTACCATCATCATTCCTTTGATTGCATGATCCTCAAACAAATGAAAAGTTTTCAAAATGGGCTTGCATGTACTTCCTATGTGACTGTGTGGGTAAATCCACGACACAATGATGGATTCCTTCTCCAAGGATACTTCTGCAAATAAAGTGTTACTCATAAAGTGCTTGCAATAAAGAGTGAAAAGGGAATGAGTCAGAGTGACGTTTGCACCTTTGAGTCAAATAAATATTTATAAGGAACGTTCACCCTGCTCTGTCCAGCCACATCCCCATTTCAGCGAAAGGCTTCCATCCTCTCCCAGTGCCAACAAGTCCTTTCTGCAGTTCTACAAGCGCTTCCCTTGTTTATTTCACCTACAGTTTCTGTCTCTTTCAGGCTGAATAACGCCTGCTCAGTTTTATCCCCTTGGCCAGTCCCACTCTCTAGAGCTTGTTTATATCCTAGATAATGTGTTATCATGATGGAATTTTCTCCTGTCCTCCTTCAGAAGAATCTCTTTAGACATTTCTGGGTAGATTTTCAACATATTAAGGAATTTCTGTATGAAAACCAGTCTTGTTAAAACTGTCACAATGCAACTTTAATGAAATATGATAGCAATCAAACATAAATGTATGAATAAATAAAACTTTTCTAGATAAGTTGATTAAAAAAATGACTACATAAGGCTTCTCTCGAAACAGAAGGACAAATTGTCCATTAAAAGGTCAATGTATTTGAATTTAAATGATGGAGAAGTTTGGGGTAACACCTGAGCTCTGTTGTCCTAGTGTAGCTACAAAAAGCTGCTGTGGAATGCAGTTAAATGTAAAGATAAGATGACAAAGACACAAAAGTCTGGTACGTACAGTGGTAGCTGTTGTGGAGGAAAGATAAAGGGAACCTCTACCTCTGTGCAACTGCTATGTTGCAACACTCATCAGCCTCTGAAGCTAATCAGTCTGTAGCCAAGAAAAAATACTTTCCTGATTTGTTACTTTTGTTGTGTTTGTCTTTCCTACCTCATTTAGAATTCTTGCTTTTAGAAACAAACTTGTAAATATTTACAAAACTAATCATACTAAACAGCAAAGGAGATTAGAGAAATGTTTTGGTACTAAAACAATGTGTTTCACATAGCCTGGTTGTATAATTCAATTTTATGTTAGAGAGGAGATATGTAAATACAAATGGTGAAATGTGACCCAGTTTTACAAGGTCATATTTCAAACAATACAGATGAAATCCAAATGAAGTTCTAGTTGCTGTGTTTATTGTGGTGAAACTAAATTTCATAAATATATTAGCACCTGGAGATATCTGGTGATTTCTGAATAGCAATGTTAAAACGCTCATAAATCAAAATGTTTGAGTGTGGACAAAAAGTATACATTTGGCTTTTGGGGGCTTTTGCTACTGAGATTTATTTTGTTTGATCATTCATAACACTTACTTCTTTTCACATAAACATATGTAAAACTTGTGTTAATTATTAAGAAAAAATAGTCCTCCTTTTTGTTTCTTAATGGTTTATCAACTGCAGT
Source organism: Cariama cristata (assembly GCF_000690535.1). Classification (NCBI taxonomy): domain Eukaryota; kingdom Metazoa; phylum Chordata; class Aves; order Cariamiformes; family Cariamidae; genus Cariama; species Cariama cristata. The sequence continues at coordinate 42,859 of NW_009602051.1, forward strand.
AATAACAAAAACCCTAAGAAACAAGGCTGCCCCACATTTGTAGGTAATTAGGCTGTGCTTTGTTTCTGTATAAACCGCATTTGCAATTTATTGAAAAGCAATGTTGTTTACAAACAAAAATTACTCACTTTGTACGCCATCATAAAAAGACTATCGTAACACCAGAACAAAGGCGTGCAGACCACTTTGCTCATTAAAAAAACACCGACATTGAAAGTAGATCATTTCTAGAGAGAGCTGAACACTAAGTAGAAAACAGGCAGAGTTTCTCCTGTGCAAAGCACTTAGTACAACTAAAGAGATTAAATATTTTACATAAAAAAGATGCAATGTTCTTTGTGCTAAATCACATTAGATGTTTTCACAGATAAATCGTTTTCAGGAGGACAATAAAAGTACAGAGGAGCCTAATGAAATTGCAATTTGTAGAACATCCAGCTTAGTGTAACACGAAGTCTAAATGATGCCCTGCCCATGGAAACAGCAAAAAAGTGGGATAGGCACAGGTCACCTGCCTCTGCAGAGGACATCCAGCAGCTGCCCAACAAAGACAAGAAGAAAGATGAGCTGCACAGGAAACTAGAGATGAAACCTCTTGAATCTGGTACGACAATCACTCCAGACTGCAGATCCTAACCTTTTCCAGAAATCCAGTCTACTTACTTCTTTGTTGGTACTTCTCAGAGAAAAATTATCCCTGTCTCACTTCATTCATCCTAAAAATTATTTATTTCCTAGAGTTATGCAGCTATTAGTTGAGCTATTTCAAATCAAGTAAAACTGTGGAGGTCAATAGAATAGATTCAGATTGACTTGAAAGATTCCAACTCTGTGATACCAGCTGAGGTACAATACTACCCTGACACTGTTGTTGCTGTTGCTTTTGTCATTGTTGTTGTTATAGACCCAGACAAAATGATGCTTCATCACCATTCACAAGGTCATGCTCTGATACAGTGCCATTAGCAGAGAAGTAGTGAAAACTCAAGAACAGACCCAAATTTTCTTTCCTGCCCTGAGGCCTTCTTGGCTGAATGCGAGTGCTACATTTGGATCCTGACAGTACCTCCTGACAGAGTTTTACTAAAAATGACTTGCTTGTCTGATGCCAACTTCTAAGTACAAGTTTAGGCACCTAAACAAGTGCTAAAATCCCACCTCTCAGGTGTTTTTAACACAAATCCAAGATACTTGGTTCAGACCACAGTTTTCTCAGAAGTCAATGGGAGTGAAGAGTGCTTCTCTTCGAAGAAGAGTGGTTCAGCCCCTAAAGAAGTGACAAATTTCTGGAAAAATTTCACTGTTCCTGCAGCCTGCAGACTGAGCGGGAAATTGTGGTAACAAGGCTCCAGGCTTAGTCATATCCCCGTGATATGAAACTCTACATCTTTTTCCTCAGCTGCAACATGGGAATATTCACATATTTATTGTATTTCCTTGGACTCTTGTGAGAGAATTAGTTTAGGTCACTTTGCAGAACACTCAGTATTTATTAAGTCTGCTACCACCAGCAGATATTACTTACTATTTTATTTTGTAAATAATTTGTAGAGTTCTCTTTCAGCTGCACTTAAAGTTTTCCAAAGAAAGGAGCCTGGTAGTAGCTTCAGAGATGTCTCACTAAGCCTCCAGTTATTTGTGTCTGTCAACTTCTCCAAGCTGGAAATGGAAGAGTTGCGTTAAACATCCCTATTAACTTTCCAACATGTGACTCAAAGCAATTCCTCTGTCTTTGATTAGTTAGAAGTACATCTGCAAAGTTGAGTTTACAATACACCACATAATCTCAAATGCGGATCTTATTCTGTCATCTGGACCATACGTGTTAGTGTCAACAACAGCCATAAACAATGCAAGACACAGCTCACATAAACATTTCAGAAATCATAAACTTAATCATTGTTCAGAAGTTGGACCAAGCTATGACTAACCTCTTCAGCACTATAAGCCCTTGGCTTACTGGCTTTGAAATATATCCAGAAGAAAGTGTATCCAAAACCTGGACCTAGAGATGAAAGGGAATTCATGTGGCGTAACAGTGATGTGAACAGCAATAAACAACTTCAAAAGCTGGTCAACTATGAAGTTGTGTTGAATTGCAAGCCTTGCTGAATGGCAATCTCCACTAACACTGCAAACACTATTGCTCTTACAAGATAAGATCATTTCTTAATTAATTTTATTAGCTACTTCTTTTCCAGTTCATTGAAGTCTGCCGGACTATCTATGCTGCTGTCCCTCTAATCTTTGGCTTTACAAAAGGATCCTGGCAACAGCATCAGTGTGTAAAATCAATTAAGAGTTGAACTTGGAGGAAAAAAAAAACTGAAACAATGATCAATGGAAAACATTTGCAGAAAGCAAAGCCTAGAAAATGCCTGTAAAGCTAGTCTGTACACGTAAATGCGAGATTTTCATACACAAGTGCCAGTGTGACTTGTGACAGCACGAGTCAGAGCCAGAGCACTTCCAGCTTTCAAGGCCAGGCGGATTCTCAGTGGATTCCTACTTGTGCCACCTCCCCTCCGTGATATGATTTCCAAGCATGAAAACTTGGATGCACTGAAACAGGAAGAACCACAGCATGTTCTCTGTTCTGACAGCAGTCTAGACATGTCCTTTGATTGTTCTTAGGTTTTTGGTAAAAGATAGGAAGTAAGAGGATGTTCCAGTGTTTCAGATAATAACCTGAACTAGTGAAGATTGTTTTCTCCTTATTTCCATACACAGACATTAGGTCAGAGATGACTAAATTCTAATATTTCAGGTCCCACCTGTACAGGACGGAAAATGTTCTTACATGGTATTTTAGACAAAGCCGATGCCAAGCAGGTATTTCTGTAGCTTCAGAAGAGAGACAGTCAGCAAAGATCTATATCCTATTAGCACCATATACAACACTGCATGTAGTTGAAAGAATCATCTACCAGGAATTGCTGCCAGTATTTGGAAAGGCAGGGAGGAAACAACTCTTCTGAAAGAGAGAAAGAAAAGCTATCCTTTTAGACTACTGGATATTAGTAAGCATCCCCCTTTCCTCCTTTGGGAGTGAAAAAAATGTTATTGACTCAGGGAAGATAGGAATTATTGCTGGTAGAAAAAATTCTGCCTGATTTTCCTTAAGAAAGTAGCAAGTATGATTATCTAAAATAACTCCCAGGAGAATGTCTGTTTGTAATCTATGGTCTGAATTCTAAAATTCAGTCCTACAAGACCTTGTTAGTATCAGGAAGGAAAGGCAGCCCTTGATTATTTTGTTATCTGATCCCTGAACCAGTGAGAGTCAAAATGCCATCCAAAATCCCCTAAATAAGCTAATATTTTGCACTAGTATCCAGGCATTGGTAGATAAGCACGGTTTTGCCAGGTAATTTGTTAATGCACATCTCTTCACTGCTTTGAGAGCCACTAAATAGAAAAGCCAAAAAAACAAGATCTAAATTAGCTGTCATATGTTGACTTAGATTTCAGTAATCATGGTTTGATAGCCTAACAGAAAGCCATTGTGCTTAGGTGCTATATTTAAGACATTCCGTCCACAGTCTATGCTGCCTAATACTCTTGTTATGCCCGTGCCTAAACCTTCAGTTAGACTCAGGGTTATCAAAGATTTGTTATTTTAAGGAGCTGAGTAGTAATCTATATAAACTGGCAGAAGCTACAAAATGCTTTTAGCGGCTGGAGTCAGAAAAGAATGTCGCTGGGCCTCATTCAGTCCAAGATAAGGATACGGCATAACTGAAGTTGAACTCCTAGGTCCTTCTAGTTATAAAGCTACTGCTTAAAACAGGAAAGACACTGAGAATACTAGAAGTTTATTAAAATAATTGATACTGCATGGTCAGTTATGAAACTGATGACTGCGTGTGTTTGCTGCAAAGCCAGGTGACAGTTGTCCATTCTGCCACTTTCTCATGCAGACTCCAGAGCAACTTCTGTTTTGTACATTTCTGAAACACCTACTACTTAACATTGTTAGTACAGAAGTTTCCAAGAGCAAAAGGGTTCTTGAGATATTTCAATATCTTCTCTGACAAGAAGCCCAAGGAAGCTGGAAGGCTCAAATGAAGTAGAATGCCTTTGTCCAAATTTGCTGCAAAGCACAGCCATGACAGTGAAAGATATCAAGCAAGAAAAGAAAAAAAACACAACCATTGCATTTGACTTTGTTGACTGCCTTTCCTATGAGATGTGAAAGACAGTACTTAAAAACACACATCTCACCTTTTTTTTCCTGATTAAAAAACAAAGGTTTCAACTGATCTTGAAATAATTACATCAAGTTAATTCAACTGAGACATTTTCTTGGGTATGTATATCCAGGATTAAGTGTCCTTTTCTTTCCTCACCAAAAAGCACAAGCCTCCAGAATCTGGATTACTGGGAGCATCAGATGGTTATGATAAAGGTAAGAAATTAAAACAATTTCTCCAAAACCGCTGTCTCTGTTGAGGTTAAAGTCAAAAATCACCAACCTGTGAAGTCAACCGTAAAAAGCAATCATTAGTAATCAACACAAAATCATTGTCCACGTGTTGTCTAAAGCAAGATGGCTCATCACAACTATTTTATCATGAGACTGTAATAAAAAATGATAGCTGGCATGTTTCTATGACAGACAACACAGATTACAGGGACTGATTGCTCTAAACAATACATGTTAGTGGAACAGTTTGCTAATTCTTCTAAGGTAGGCTGATTTATAAGCTTTTGATCCAATTTAAAATTGGGGGGATTTTTTTCTGGTCTTTTTTCTGGAAAAGCTGTGGTGGAATATGCTCAGTATTTTAGGTGTACACCAAAGAAGGAGTATGTAAATAAAATGTTTTATGCTGGTGTAACTTCATAGATTTGAGTGGAATTACTCTTTATATATACAGTAGACTTCAGTGCAATTACTATTTATTTATATGTACCACTTGTCTGGGACAAAGACACAAACTTCTCACATGATCCAAATATATTTGTCTCAAAAACACCACACAATTTGTCTGATTACAAGCATCTATTTTAACTTCTATTACCATAATGCTCAGGAACCCCAGCCATGGACCAAAGACCCATTTTGCTAGGAATTGTATGGTCCTTTAACAAGAAAGCAAGCCCTTGCCCTGCAGTGTAAGATAAGAGGAGGAAAAGAAAGAAGAAAGTTAAAGACATACAAATGGCAAGATGCCAATCCGGGCAACTACAGGCCTGTCAGCCTGACCTCGGTACTGGGGAAGGTGATGGAGCAAATCATCCTGAGTGAGATCACAAGGCATGTGCAGGACAATCAGGGGATCAGGCCCAGTCATCACAGGTTTGTGAAAGGTGAGTCCTGCTTGAGCAACCTGATCTCCTTCTATGACCAGGTGACTCGCTTGGTGGATAAGGGAAAGGCTGTGGATGTGGTCTACCTGGACTTCAGCAAGGCCTTTGACACTGTCTCCCATGGCATCCTCCTGGAGAAACTGGCAGCTCATGGCCTGGACAGGAATACCAGTCACTGGGTGAAAAAGTGGCTGGCCGGCTGTGCCCAGACAGCGGTAGTGAATGCAGCT
>NW_009602052.1:0-28679 GCF_000690535.1 Cariama cristata
ACCTCGGAGTCCTGGTGGACAACAAGTTGCCCATTACCCAGCAGTGTTCCCTTGTGGCCAAGAAGGCCAATGGTACCTTGGGGTGCATGAGGAGGAGTGTGGCCAGCAGGTCAAGGGAGGTTCTCCTCCTCTGCTCTGCCCTGGTCAGGCCACATCTGGAGTGCTGTGTCCGGTTCTGGGCTCCCCAGTTCAAGAAAGACAAGGAACTACTGGAGCGGGACGGAGGGCAACAAAGACGATGAGGGGACTGGAGCTTCTCCCTGATGAGGAAAGGCTGAGAGAGCTGGGTCTGTCCAGCCTGGAGAAGAGAGGACTGAGAGGGGACCTGATCAATGCTTATAAATACCTTAAGGGTGGGTGTCAAGAGGATGGGGCCAGACTCTTTTCAGTGGTGCCCAGCGACAGGTTAAGGGGCAACGGGCACAAACTGAAACTCGGGAAGTTCCATCTGAATATGAGGAAGAACTTCTATGGCAGAGCACTGGCACAGGCTGCCCAGAGAGGCTGTGCAGTCTCCTGCTCCGGAGATATTCAAAACCCTGTGCAACTTGCTATAGGTGACCCTGCTTTGGCAGGGGGGTTGGACTAGATGATCTTCTGAGGTCCCTTCCAGCCATGATGATTCTGTGTTTCTGTGATAAAGAGAAATTTTTGGAGTTATTTGGAATAATTGAGAACAAAACAAACAGCTTATGCCACTGCAGTATATACAGGAGAGAGACAGAGATGTTGATCTTCCTGTAGTGTTCCTGCATCTTGGCTGCTGCATGCAGGACTGCTCACTCAATTTCAAAAAAGATGTATTAGAAGTAGAAAATATGTAGAAAAGAGCAGTAACAGTAACTAGAGGTGTGAAATGTCTCTTCTTTTTTTAATGGAGAAGTCTAAATAAAGTAGTGCTCCTCAGCCTTGAAAACTGAAGAAGCGTTTGACAGAGACTCATAAAATCATGAGTGATATGGAAGAGGTGAATGGGAACTGATTATTCCCTCCTCCTTATAACACAAGAACCAGGGGTGCTGAAGAAACTAAAAGGATAGTAGCATAGAATAAAAGGAGTACCTTTTCATTATTATTTTGTGGAAATGATGATGAATACTGGAAATGGCAAAATGAAATAAATTTAAGATGGGATCAGCCAAAAATCCTGTAGGATCCATTCATCAGAGGCTACTAAACTTAATGGCCTGTGTGACCTTGGAGGTTGCCTCAAGTCCCTAAATTGCCGATGGCCAGAAACTGGAAGATTGTGACCATTCTGTGCATGGCCTGCATCATGTGTCTGTTAAGTATCTGCTTTTGGACACTGTTGCAGGTAAACTCCTGGGCTAGATAAAGCTTGGCTTTACCTGCATGTCCATTTACATATCCCTTTTTTATTAAGGTTCAACTTGCTTAACTCCAAATTTTGTTTCCTGCTTTGTGCCATCTCGCAGTCCTCTTTGAAATATTAATTTTCCTTTTTCTAGGTATATGTGAACTTTTGGCCCAATGGCAAGTACTCAGCTTTTCCTGCTTGATATGGAAGTTTCTGTATCCTGAGCCTATGGGTCTCTTTTCATATGTGGAGACCAGCATTGTGTGTTTTCTTTTAAAAAATCACAAAATTTCAGCCAAATTCACAAAATCAGTTAATTTATAAGCCCTGATTTAACAATGCATGTAAACACAGGACTAACTTCAAGCATATGCTTAAGCTCTGTGGATGTCAAACACATGTTTTAAGTGCTTTGCCAGATAAAAATAGAAGCATGATTTAACAGTAGACCTGACTTTCCATTGTGCTATTTTAGTTTTATGCTGATTTAACTCCAGCTAACTCAGCCAGGATACAGGACTTGGTTTGGAGAAGACGGCTTTGGTCTGAAAACAAGTTATTCCAAACCCTAGAGCTGGAAGAAGTTCTCTAGGACTGAAGATTTACAAGAAAGGGTGTGATGGCAGAGTGTTAGGCTGCTGATTCTACATTCATGGTGTGAGTTTGAGTTTCATGCTGGAGTTGCACAACACGCAGATACAAGTGGGTGTCTGGCCATGCTAACAATGTTAAAAGCATCCAGATGTGAATGTTTTTGGCTATGGAAACTTTTGTGCTTTAAGTGTACTAGCCCAATTTTCTTGGGAGAATATTTGGACGACTTCTTCTGGTGAGAAATTTTTTTTCAGCATAATTTAAAATGTTTAGAGATGTAGTGATTTGCCAATAGTAAAACCTATAGATCTGCCCCTTGAAAGCTAATTACAGGCCATTTCATCTGGGTTTCCCTAAATATTAGGGGAATAGATATTAGGAGAGAGAAAGAATAAGTACTGCCCCTGTTTTGAACTGAATTGAAAATCAAGGAACCTCAGCAGTATTTGAGAGACGAATAGCAGAATAATGTAAACATTATGCTAGAAAGATGAGATGCTGCACCCCAGGTTTGACAGCGATCCAAAGGCATGTAAATGAGACAGGAGACTGGATTCTTTGGTTTCTAATGTTGAATGCTCTTAAATCATAGAATCACCAGCCTGATTTTGCTTGTACTGCAGTTCACCCAGCTGTTTGAAAAGGAGACATCAACCAGACTCTTCATAGAATAATCTAGATTTGTACTGATTGCTTTCAGCTGTACATGAATAGCTGCCCTAGAATTTGGAAGGCTGCTGACTTGAGATGGTTGAGAACCCTTAGTTTTGAGTCATCTTACTGAACATATTTCTTTGTTCTGAATCAGTTATTTGGTAGGGGAAAGGAGAAGGCATGAGAAATCACTCAAACCCTTTTAAGGAAGGATTGGTCCTACTCCATTGATACCCTTGGTCTACAGATGTCCCCTGTGAGACCTTCACTGAACACCAGGGAAAGAATTGCAGTGGAAGTTCCAACGTACTCTAGCAGTAAGGGAAATGGTGAATCAGGACAGCAAGTGGAAACCCATAGGTAGCTAAAGGACAGTGGTCCTGTCTTGAATCTGAGTTGCTCAACTGCCTCGTGTAAAATTTCTTGATAGAAAGACCAACTGAGACAGCTTCCTTGTGAACCTTGTAGTAATGTGACAGTGATCAAAATTCATGTCAAAAAAGGAGAATTGACAGGGAATGCAGAGTAATATTCAAAATGCTATGCAAGTGGCTAATTTATATTTTTTTTAAATTTTACCTCTAACTTTAAAGTAGCCTGCAAACATCATTGATGTATTCCTATGAAATAAAAATAGATATGTGATGTTATAGAAGAATCAAAGAAATTTCTGTATCTTTGAGTTGCATGCATGGCTTACAGACTCACATTTGTACTAAAGTCTTTCACGAATGGTAAGATTAGTTTCTTGGGCTGGGGAAATGAAAACTAATGCCAAATTGTGTAGCCAGTTCTGGACTGATGTGAGTGAAACATCAAAACTCATCATCATCTGCAGATGTTTTCATGACAGCGGTAGAAAATGACATGGCTAAAGCCCCGAAGTGCTGGGCTGAACGTTTTTACCAGCCCATATGGGAAGGGAGGTAGATCCTAGGACGTGTTGGGTCTGAGGACATGAACGTGCATGGAGCCATGTGCAAGGAGATGTGTGGAAACTTTGCCTTTCCATTATGATGAAGGAATACTGAAGTAGCATATTCCACCATGATATAAATCCAGTCTAGTATTGAAATGGGTGTCTGGTATCTTCTGCAAATAAGACTGCAGCGGATGGTTTCATTGCTCCCCAGTCCAAATCAGAAATATGAATTCTTAAAACACTGAGGGAAGTGTTATGAAAAAGCAGTACAGACTCTGCGTACCAATGTGAAATGGGTGGAGAGATACAACGGCTGAAAGCAGAGGTGTAGGACTTGCCTTTAATGGGTACCTTGCCCAGATATACTATATAAACTTCAGAAATACAGGCTTGTCTTGCAGTTCTGTGCGCAAACAGGCATGTGTGCTGCCTCTGAATGGAGCAGAGCAAGTGTTGTTCATTGGGACCCCAAGCTGGGTTTAGGAATATGGGGCTTCATTCCTCATTTTGTTATGAAGTTCTTCTATGGCTTTCAGCTGGTTCTACCAGTTTATGTGCAGGTACATATGCGTAATATTATAGGCTAAACTATTTGTGCATCTGAAAATACACTAGGAGGTGTGCTCTCCCACTCTGGCAGAGAAGCAGTGAAAGGATTCCTGAATTCAGTTATGCCACCCCTCTGGTTTTGGGACTGGAATCTCAACTGCAGAAAAGTGCTCTCCTGGAAACAGCAAGCAAACAGTGGGTTCTCCCCTCCAGCTGCCAACTGCAGCACTTCTCCAAGTCCTGGTGCAAGGAGGTGTTTCATGTGAACAGTTGCATCTCCCAGAGCATTTACATGCATGTGCACATGCTCTGTCTGGGTTTTTACCACTTGAGCATAGAACACAAATTGTTTTCAGATGAGAAACCTCCATATGTCCACATCTGGTTTGCTGTGTACCTGACTAGGAGTGGTAGGGGTGCACAGATAACAGCTTCTTTCACAGTGTAGTTGTCCAGCTTCAATTTACTGTTCCTTTTCTCTTATGCTGAATTACTTGTTAATGCTAATATAACCTCTATTTCACTCCCTCTCCATCCTACATGTAAATTGACGTGCCACAACCTGCTACTCTCTAGAAATTACAAAGCCTCAGAAGATAATTTGTTGCTAGTGCTGATAGCATCTGTTTATTCTAATGCACCAGCCAGTTGGGCTGTGCTTGCCTGCAGGTGGGGAGAAAATGACCTTCAGTAAAATCACAAACTTAACAATTCTGAAACAGCATCTCCCTCGGCAGCTAGCTGCTGGTAATCTGAAGTCTGTGTTTTCAGGGAGGCAGCAGTCAAACCAGTGCAGAGCAAGTCTGCCATCAGTGAGGCAGAATCATAGAATCAGGTAACCTACAGCTTTTTAGAGAGTATAGAAATATGGGAACGCTCACAGTAGGATTGTGGCCTGAAAAAGTGCTGCATGCCAGATCTTTTCAGGGTGCTTGGATTCCTTGCTTTCGTAAGCATGAGAACTGCCCCTGCTCCTTTGCCCATGAATGTCCAATTAGAGTTCAATTATAGTGCCCCATGGAAGCTCTGATTAGAGTGTTGTAACTCAGAAAATCAGATAAATAAAGAAAATAATAGTTTAAACTAAATAATCCATAGGAGTTCAATTGGTTGACTGGTTGTGATGGAACTGGCAATAGTGACACAAAAAGAGCCTTCATTGTATCTTGTGAATAAATGGAGGATGAATGTTTTCTCTGGATAATGGAATAATTTTCACTTCATTGGAACTTGGGAGTATGTTAACAATCAGGTTGTAAAGTTACATATGCAAATCACTGGGGTTTTCTAACTCCAAATCCTAGAGCTACAAACCTGAAGAGCTCCCTAGATCTTTTATTTTGATTTCTAGTAAGTCCTACAACACTAGGGAAGTTCTAGAGACAAGAGAAATCTAATTTTATATCAATATTTTAAATAGATTGCTATGATCATTAATATTTAACATTAATATTAATTAATTCAAGGAAATTCAAGGATGATCATACAATGAATGACTTACTAAAGCAATGTAACACATGAAGAGGCATCTAGCATTGACTTTTGGAAAATAACTTTGGTCAACCTGAGTTGGATTAAGAAAAAAAAAAGTACCTGGTTGATTATTATACTAATGTTGATGTAAGAACTTCTTATGAGCCTTTAACCTGCTCCCATACATATTCATTCATAAACTCAAATGGTACAGTATCAAATAGGAAATGGTACATGAATTCCGTCTGTTTCAATTACAGATCTCAAAGTGGGATTTGTAAATAGATTGGAGGGTAAACACATAATAACTGTGTTTTCAGTGGGATCCAGTTGTTGCTTTGACTTGCTTAATGGTGTGGCAGCGAGTGGAAGGAGAGGTTAACTCCACAATGCAGATGTTAGCAGATGACAGAAACACTGGTTTAGCATAGTTTGGATCCCTTCATAGAATGGAAATAACAAATAATTTTTCTTTTCAGGATGCTACAGGTAAAGGAAATTTAAACTCTGAGATTTATGTACCAGATGGAAAAGACTCTTGAGAAACAGGAATCTGGAAAAGAATTGAGAGCTTGAATGGATAATTGGCTGAATGTCATCTCTTACTCCAGTGCTGTGGCCAAAGGGTCTAAACCAATCCTTGGATCCTTTCTAATGCCTACGCCTGCTTATATACCCAGGGATCACTTTACTGCTGTGTTTGGCATTGGTGCAACTGCTTCGGGAACACTCCATCCAGCTGTGCTACCCACAATTAAAGAAGGATGTTGAAAAACTGGAGATCTTTCAGAGAAGAGCCACAAGAATGACTGAAGGATTGGAAAACATACCTTACAGTGGAGCCCATCTCCTCAGCTTACCAAACAGCAAGTCAAGAAAAGCTCAAATCTGGTTTTCAAGTATGCTGTATAAGGAAGAGAAATTCAGAAACAGGAGCTACTTTGGGCGATAGTATAATAAGAATTGGTAGTCAGAAGTTGGATGAGTTCATACTGTATATAGGTCTTCAACTTTTAACAGCAGAAACCATTGTTGAAGCAAAAGTCTGGGCTGTGATTTATTCTGTCATTGGCAGCAGAGATTGGATGCTTTTTCCATCAGTTACACTCTGGTTCATCAGGGTGTTCATTCAAAGCAGCCTTGTTGCTGGCGTCCTTTCAGAAGTCAAACCTAGCTGACCATGGCTATCCTCTCTGGCTTTGTTAGTTTACAAATCAGAGTTCTCACTCCAAGTTGTTCATGATCTAGATAAACAAAATCCTTTAGATACAAATTCTGCTGTCTCATCTGGATTCTGAACTCCATTCTCCCAGCCACACCATAGGATTGGATAGAAAAAGCAAGAATTTGTGGAAGTATTTGTATGTGAGATTTTGCTTGATCATAGGAAAAGCTTAGGGACTAGATGTTATTATTTTTAAAACCGTTTCTTCATGTTTATAATTCCCATATCAGCAGAGCCTTTGGCAGGGGGCACGGCAGGAGGTTTTGAATGAACAGTTAGAGTCAGGCTCCTTTTCTCAAAGACTTGAAGTCATAGCCTGGCAGAAGGATCCACCAAAATTTGTGAAATGGACCAGGGAGAGAAGGGAAGAGAAGAACCATGTGTCTGGTGCCAGGTCCTACCCCTGATATTCCTTCTAACAAAGCCTGAAAGTGCAGTTTCGACTACCAGGCAGTCATGCAGTGACCTGTGGCCTTGGCCATTATTCTACCTTCCTCTCTAAGGAGAGATTTTCTCCTAGGCAGCAAAAAAGCACGTTGGCAATGGCACAGCGAGAAAGTCTGCCTTTCTGCTGCCCACACTGTGCATGCCCTGTGAGAAGGAAGTCTGCCTGAAATCTTCCCCAGCCCTTAAAAAACAGAAATGGGCATGGCACATCTCAGCATTCACTGAATTGGGACTGAATCCAAATATTCTTTGGATGTGATCAAACCTCAAGTTTGGAGGACATCTGAGCCTTGGATATGGGTTCTTTCCCGTTTAGAAACACTACTTTCTGGTCTGCTTCTCTAGGACCACTTAAAAGTCTTCAAATCAAACCAGATCCATGGCTTTCCCCACTTCCCTACTGGGCTGCTTTGATTTCTGAGCCTTCAGTTTACCGTGTCCTTTTTGTTTTGAAATCTGTTTTACAGTCAAAATCCGGGAGCTTTGCTATGCGGTGAGGAAATGCTCTTTACCAACCTAAAGTGCTGTATGAATGTGGTAGATAGAGATGTAGTTCCCTAGTTCATCTGAAGGCATTTACTATCGTGACTGTAAACTGATATGAATATTTTCATTATCAGTGGTTTATAGATATTTAAGATAGATTGTGTGATGATTACATTTAATGAATTCGTGGAGCAATGCTAGAAATATAATTAATGATACCTTTTAAGATACCTCCTGTTCTTTAAAGAAATGCCTTTGATTTGGATCAGTTGGAGACCTCTGGAACAACTCAATGATAAAACTGGAAAGGAATTTTTCCTTCTCCAATATACTGTCAATATTGGGTCTCCTTAGTCAAGAAGATTGCTGTTGAAATTAGCTTTGTGAGGATCCAAGCAAAGGAAAAATAATACTGAAATATATCATACTAAATCTTACAAGACAAACATTCTTTCTGGAACAGCATTTCACCTGGAACAAGAAAATGAGGTGAGGAATAGTTAAAAAAGAATGGTTTCTGTTTTCTGGATGTTGTAATTTATTTTTTTTTTTAAATAAATACACTGTATCATTAGATTGATGAAGACCTTGTTTTTATAAGGATCAGAGTAAAGTTATGTGTTAATTTGAGATTTCCAGACTTTCAAAACCCAGTATCTTCTGTACTTGTGTTTCTCTAAGTTTCCAGAAGAAACAGATTAATGACTGTGTTTGTTCTCTGGGATAATGTGTCTTTCAGGAACCCTATATTCTCCCTCGAAAGAGGCCCTGTGTGGTAATTTTTACCTCTTCACCCAAACTTTCTTTGCATGTAAGCCTTCCAGCTCCAAGCTGTTCTGTCTGTGTTCAGAGAGCAAAGAGTGAATCACCATCTTAATTACGGTCAATGTGTGATATCTTTGCTATTCTTCCAGCTATTCTCAGCTGGTGAATAAAGAGTTAAAAATAGGACATAGACTCCTTTCTTGTAGTCTTTAGTGATAGCACAGTTTACAGGAAGGTCCTATAAACATTCTCAGTGATAGTGTGTTTTGATTAATATTCACATCTCCATCCAGTTTTTTCTTTAAAAGGCTGAGTAAGTTGAATGCAGACCACAAAATCAGTCAAATTGTTATGTTTGCCCAACACATCATTAGAAATAGAAGGGAAGTTAGGCCATTGGTTGTACTGGAATTCTTTTCAGCCTAACTCTGAGTTGATGGATCTTCATATTTTTAGTACCCCTTGATAGGTTTGTTTGAGTCTAAAACACATCAGTAGAAATTTCTCAAATCAAATTCATTTCTGAGACTCTAGCTGGAAGAGTAGTAGAAAGTCAGAGTCAGGAACTTAAAACAAAAAAAGCCAACCATGAGGACAGAGGAAGGAGGGAAGTGGGATCTGCATCATTACAGCATTTTCTCCCAATAACTTGTATGAGTTTCATTGCAGGCCCCAAGGCAAAGAATTTTCTACTCAGGCTGCAGGAAGGAGCATTAAAGTGTTGGGAGAGGCAGGTTGAGAAAGCAACTACGTTGCTTAGGTGGTTGTTCTTAGAAAAGCGTTGTTGGCAAACTAGCACAATAATTTTGCGAAAGAAAAAAAATCTTGCCCAGGAAGGAGAATTTTGCTGACAAGGTGTTAAGAAAAGAAATATCTGCTTTTATTTCATTCTGTTCTCTAAAGGGATTTAGCATTTTGCTGTGTAGCTCTTTCATACCAAACTAGCTTTCAAAGTAAACCCACTTCCTCTGCCAACATACTTTTTAAAGGTGCAACACAGCTCTGTTTTCAGAACTCCATCTTGTTTGAAATATGTCTAATTTGTTGGGTTTTTTCTGGCTTAAAGTGAGAGGCTGGGCTTTGGGATCTGTAAAAATAGTGGTAACATGGTTCAATCCTATAGGAGGCAACCATGGACAGAAGTTGCTAATATTAGGTTGTGTGTGGCTTCCCCCAGGATCAGAAGAGAGATCTCACACAGGTTCCATAATACTGCTTGGAGGCTGATCGCTGCTCTCGTCCCTCCATGCCAGAGGCACGGTCAGTGGGCAGCATTGGGGACCGTGTACTCTCCCTGCTAGTGCTCTAACTAGATCACTGGCATCAGGTTTTTAAGGCATATTATGGCAGTGCTAAAAAATAGTGTTACAGGATTACCAAAGTGCTTGGATTCAGCTTGTTGGTGTGGCCTTTCAGTAGGTTTGGAGTGGGAATAGAAGAGAAGAAATAGTTTTGGCCTGTCTTTCTCCTGAATTGTCTGTCACCATTCAGAGACTGTCCTGCAGATGTGAGCATCTATCTCATGGGGGGGAAAACGGGTGAAGGAGAAGGGTGTTTTTTGTATTCAGCTTGTATTGACATTGGAGCATTTGTAGTTATTCCCCCATCAAGGCATGGTAAGTAGGGACGCCTCACAAGATGATATAAGTGCTGTATTTTATGACCTGAATGCAAAACCTGTATTAGTTTCAACCTGCTTCTGGTAACATATGTCTACTGCTAAATTATCTCTTTTATGTGGTTTGTGTATTACACGCTAACCTTGGATTGCTTTCATGTGTTCAACTTTCAGGAGTTCAAGAGTTTTGCAGGAAGAGCAGCAAAATGTGTTTTTGTCAATCTCTTTAGTTTTGGGGCCAAGCTGGATTTTTAATGGGCAATTTGAAGAGCAATGCCTGCCTGGAAGAGCAGGTGTAAGCAGCTTGCATGGTGCAGACATGTGTGAGTGCATGTGCATGGGACACAACTACCAGGGGAACCCATTCGGAAAGAACTGTAACAGGGCAGGTCAAAGGCTAGAACAACCCAGTGACAAGTAGACCAGGATGGATTGGGAAGTAACATTTCAGAGTCCCTATTTTCTTAAGTAGCCATGCTTCTAGAGATACAAATGTTAGTGTATAAATTACAGACCTAGCAATGGTTCATACTGAGCAACACTGTGCCACAATACGGGACTGGACTGATGGCTCTAGGGCTCCTGGGCTCACTTCTTTCTGAGCTGCCTGAGCCTGAATCAGATTTTTGGAATAAAACTAGTATTTTCTGAACTAGTTTTAGATGCCTTGGGAAATGTTTTGGATGACTGACCCCACGGCTGGTTATTGAGATAAGGTTAGTACCAGCATAGCAATAGTCATGGAGGCTTAGTACTTGTCATGGTGCCATGTGGATTTCCTAATCTCCTGCCTTTAAAGCCAAGTATCCACAGTCCCTTACTCTATTTGGACCCGTAGTGGTCTTCCAGACACTATCCATGTGAAGGATGAAGCAAGCAGTTACAGGGGGTTGTATTAATGCACATGGTGAGGCAGGAGCAAGGAGACTGCATTATGGTGGGGCGGCACAGTGGTTACAGCAAGACTCGGGGTGAGGAGCAAAGGCACGCCAGCACGCTGGGGATGCATGCTGGGGATGCTCCTCCCAGGCTGCGCCTGGCCAAGGGCTGTCACTGTGATGGATGCCATAGCGTGGGCTGGCAGACAGCATCTTCTTCATCTGCACAAAACAGGCATCCAGACAGCAAGACAGCAGGAAGCCCCGAACCTCCTTGCTTGCAGCACCTGCTTTGCTCCTCCATGCCGCAAGCCCTCCCTGGAGGAAGAGGTGGGACCACTCCTTCTGTCTCTTCCTGAGTGGGATGATCTCAGCATGAGTCACTTGTGGCACGATATGGACCCCATTTCTTTGGAAATAGCACCCAAATAGCAGCTGCAGGGCTCAGCACATCTCTGACACAGCTTCTGGAATAGGGCAGGGCACCTTCCTAACCGCAGCATTCAAGGGCAAGGCTTGAGCGTGCTCTAATTTTGCAAATGGCTCTCGCCTGAGAGCAGGGTGCAATGAGCAGAAGAGGGTGGGGATGCTGCGAATCCATTTCCCTCATTCTTGGTGTCCACTTAGTGTTTGCTTCTGAGCCTACAGGGAAAGCTGTAGGAGCAGTGAGCTTCTACTGGAGATACTAGCTGTAACGCAAAGGGAGATCTTGGTTCATTGGTAGCTCTCTACTAGAGATACTAGCTGTAACGCAAAGGGAGATCTTGGTTCATTGGTCACTGGTGTCTCAGTAGGATTTCAATGGCTGAGGATTATTCCTGAAATCTGCACTTGAGTCCCAGCTTTTTTGCTGTGGGAAGCTGCCTTGCTCCTGCTTGAGTCTTCTCCTCTGGTCTTCATTTTTAATGTATCTCATGAGATTCTCAAATATCTCCTAAACCAACACCTTCCTTTCCTCACAGAGTTCTACCCTTCCCTTGAGTCATTGGAAAACACTACTCCAAGCCATTTGCTTGGGCTGAGTGACATGCTGGGCAGTTAATGAACCAGCACAGCTGTGTCAAAGCATCTCAGCAATGAATACAGGCTAAAATAGAAGCCACAAGCGGGAAACATGCAAAACCTTCCTGTGCCAGAGATGAAATCCAGGGAATGCTGGGCCAGATTGCTGGCTTTTCACGCCTCTCACTAATTAAATCCTTGTCCATAGTCCACTTGTCTGCTCTGTCCGCGTTGGTGGCTTCTTAAAAGCTTGATGGAGGCATTTCCATTGGGGTATCTTCCAGTAACAACAGAAACCCTCGTGCATCAGCTTTAAGGCAGACACATGTAATTGGGTTGGGTTTTGGAAGGTTGGTTTGCTGCAGGCAAATGGCCCGTCACAGAGTTTAAATGGCCAGCTTGTCCAGTTTTTAACCTCACAAAGATTTTGTTACAGTTAATCCTTTCCTGATGGTCCCTGCACCCTGTTCCAAGTAACTTAAATGATACAGCATAAGTCTATTTAAAAGGAGGGGTGGAGTACTTGTCCTACTCATTCCAGCAAAGAAACAAACCCAGGCCAGTCAAAGCGTTTCAGGTAAGGTTGGATGTTACTCGAAATGTGAAGATACTTGGTTTGCTTAACAATCCAAATGTGGTGAGTGGAAGAAAGTTGTCTAGTTTTCAATCAACATTTTTGCAATGCTGCATGCAGAAGTGGGAGTAGTAGTTACTGTGTAGCCAGTTCTCATAATTTTATCCTGAATTTTGCAGTGTGATGCTTTTGGAAACAAAAAATCTATTATTATCTAAGAAATTCAGTTCTCATTAAAAAAACAAAACAAAACAAAACCAAAATGTGTTTCTAGTCATTACATTTATGTAGAATGTGACCCAAGTACACTCCAAAGTAAAACAAAACAAAAAAACCTCACCAAACCTTACGGTTTCTGAGTCAACCCCTGTATACTCATGTTCCATTTTTCATATGACTTTTTTTGTTGTTGGCATTTCTGCAATTATAAGTCAATGGATGCCCTGAAGCAAAGATTTGATCTTTCTTGCCTGAGCTTGCCCCACGAAAGGCTATCGGTAATAAATATTATCCCAAGTGACTATGATGTAAGTAATGGCATTCCTTACCCAAAGATCCAACCCCCACCCCCCCCAAAAAAAAAATCTCTCTCTGTTCACATTGGGAAAGAACTGCTGGGAAGAAAGACACAAATGACTCTTGTCTCTGCTCTTCATGTCAGATACAGCTCACCTGGGCACCAAGAACCAGACAGACCCAGCAGGGTCTGAGCAATCTCTGGTTCCTGATCTCTGCCTCTGTTTTACTGGCAAAGCCCACATCTGAGGCTGTGCTCAAACCACCCTCTCCTTCCTTTCCTGTAAGGAAATACTGAAATGGCAGCCCCCTTCCTAAGGAGGAAAACATGGTGCCTTCCCCTCATTTGGCCTGGCAGCTCAGGCCAGCTGTGCACAGCTGTGCATCACCTCAGCAGCAGAAAGTCTGAGCCCACTTTTTCTAAGCAAGGACTGATGCCTTGGGCCTGAACCTGGCCAGAACCAATATGGAGAGACATGACGGACACCAGACCCTATATTTAAGCCCACACTTGGATCTGTGCTTTCACCAGCACCATCGCTCCAGCTTTGAACTGGAGAGGCTTCCACACAGACAAAACTGTAAGGTAAGCCCAAGCACTCTCTCCTTCACTGCCCATGAAAAGTGAGTGTCACTGGTGATCCTATGAGGAAAGAATGAGTCTCCGTTTTTTAGTATTCTCTTTTCTTTCTTCTTTTGTTTTCATATATAGGTTGTAGAGGGTGGGAGGACTTGGAAATACACTGGTTCATCTGTATTTTAACAAAATGCTTTGCATTTTAGGCTTCCCTGTAAAATATAATGATAGATTTCTTCAGTAATAATTACGGGGGGGGGGGAGTTTAATCCAAGTTGGATAAGACTAGCTTTATCCGGGCATGTGATTTTATAACACTTTAATTGTTGATTATCTAGGAAAGACCACAAGCTTTTGTTTAGTGATAAGAAGGGTCAAAAAAATTAAAGGAAACCCAAACCATAAATCCCTCAATCCCTGTCTGAAGGCTTTTTTGTTCCACCACAGTACAGTAGTGATTCTCATTGGAGTCAGTGTGTGGTTCTCTTTATCTTGTGGTGGGAAAACAGACAGTCCCTGGGGAAATCAGTAAACTGCCTGCATCTTTGAGTCAAGCAATGGAAAACATGGAGTATGATTTTCAGAATTCCAGAATTTCATGGACCATGATCCATCCTTAAACGTTCCCATAGTTCTGTGCAGTTTGAATTTCCTTAATTGCATGATGGATTTACAGTTTAACATTTCAGATATAATTACCTCTATTATCAAAAACAAAGGAGACACGTGCCAGTCTGAAAGAGTAAAGACATAGCCTCAAGGAAAGGGATTAGTTCATCTTGTCTCTTGCCCTCACACACGCACATGCAGATATTTCTGCACAAATCCTTGTCTACCTGTTTGTCAGTGCATTCATTGTCCCTGACTTCCAGAGCTGCCCTTTCTTCATGCCTCTGGGAAGGCTCCTAGTACTTGAAAAGTCCTTTGATTGATTAGGTTCATGGTCATCATCATAGGCCTAGTTACCGAAAGGGGTGCAGCTATTTGAACTTTGATATATGTGGCAAGAGTAAAATAAGCTGTAACAGTGTTTCCCAAAATTGCTGTACCTGGTTCATAGAGAGTAGAGTTCTTCACGTGAATGCCTGCTGTACGAGGCAGTAAATCTCATTCATCAAATCTTCTCTTTGAAGTCCTTTTTGCATTTAGGACAGGCAGCTTGTCTGCAGGATCTTCCAGACCTCACTTGTTCTCTCACTGGAGATATCTCCAGAGTTAGTATTGAGACCTGTCTGGTCAAGGAATTAACTGCAAGTGGAAGCAGGACTGGACTCCAAATTTCTGTTTACATTTAGACATGCTTATGAAAACTATTCACTTCCCACTACTCAGTCCCAAGCTATTTAAGCCCACTTCCAAAGACAAAGATGATGATTGCCACCCTTTGCTACAGATGGACATCACTAGGATTGGACAATAAGTACTGAAAATAAACTTAAAAAAAAAAGTGAGAGACTATGGTGTCTTGGAATGTGTTAGATACAGATTTTGGGCTTTCTTAACTCCTTTTAAGATAAGCAGGGCTGGTACAACTGAGTGGTATTGTGAGAAAGGGCAGTGAGATATGTTTGTGTGTTTGTGTACGTATGTATGTAGACACATAGTCAGCTTTTGAGAATGACACTGGAGAATTAGACACGTTATAGCAGGGTGGTGTCATTTTTCATATCAGCCTCACTCATCTCTCTGCACCCCGTGCCAGGAAGAAAAGATTGTGATGATGTTTGATGGCACGCAAGCAGCTACCTGACGGTGCTGTTGTGCACACACCGGTGGAGGTTGCCCTGGAGACCACGCGGCAGCGAGGGCGGCATGCCTGCTTGCATCCAGATGCTGAGAGTTGCTTGGAGAAGCCCATCCATCAGACGGGTTAATTGGGAACTTCATCAGCACCTGCCCTGCTCACTGCGTGCCTCCTTGCTGTCTCTGCAGATCTCCAAGAAGGGACCAGCAGAGTTACCAAAACACACCAGGAGCAGAGGAGAGCTGGGGTTTGGGCACTGGTTTTTACATGCAGCCATGTATGACTCTGCAAGTCAGCTAGGACTGAGGCTGCTAAATACCCATGGGGGTCTAGACCTCCTTTCTCTTTTTGTAGCACTCTTCCCTGCTTATCGAGGTGGTGTCAGTGGGCTTCCTTGGCACAGCATGTGGTTCTCCAAGGGGGATTCATCCCACCAAATGTGGACACGGCAAAGCCTACACCTGAGCTGCCTAGACACCCCTTCTAACAAGCAGAGAGCAAGAGATGTGTCTAGGGACTGAATCACCTTAACCTGACAGCCCAAACAAGCCTGGCTAATCTCCCCTAAAAATATGTTTGTTTTTTTTTTTTTTCTCCAGCAGCTATGACATGAGCCCAGAGTGCTCAGGTCAGATGGAGATACCCGCACTGTAAGGCAAGCTGAATCCCCTCCCTGTTCTCATGTTGACTGTGGCCATGTAAGCATTAACAGATGAGAAAGGTGATTCGTTCTGCTCTTGCCCATGTCTTCCAGGTCTTCTACTGTCTCTGGGGATGAGAAAGGAACAGACAACTATTAGCCAGTGCCCCATCTTGAATTTTTATATCTCCATCTTTGCCTTATAATGAACTAGACACTTGGAGTTATGCCTGAATGGTTAGTGCAACCAGCTGGGCACAGTGCTGAGCAGTGATTGTCTTTTCTCTTTCTAGGATGTCAGAATCTACTGAGAGCTACCATTGGTTACCATGTTCCCATGGTGAAGAAAAGCCCACACCACCAGGCTTTAGTCACAGAGGAGGATTTTTAAGTGACTTTTAAGTGTGTGGCCAGGGCCCTGCTAGCTGTTCTCCAGGTCTGTGCTGCTTCCAGACCCTGGTGCCAGACACAGGCATTCAGCAGAGACTCTACCAGCCAGTCTGTCAGAGCAGTGATGCATAGACCAGGGTATGGATGCAAGAAGTCATCAAGGGTGAGAAGCTGGCTTTAGTGAGTATGTTTGCACACATCTGAAACCTGTCCCTTGCCTGTGTTGTTAAGCCATTTTCTGAGCTTCTCTTCATTGTGTTGTGCTCTTTCTGCCCATCATGTTTGTATAAAGCATAAGCCTTGGGGCAGAATTTTTCTTCCTTTGGCACTCCTAACTCGTTCTTGAAACCTTACATTTGTTGTTGTTGCTGTTGTTGTTGAGTAACCAGTAATAAATAATGTTTTAGTCAAGGCTCTTAAAATGTGTAGCTGAACTTCAAAGCAGCTCTGAGTTGTCTGTACCATGAGTACCGTTGCTCATGATTTACAGTTGGGGAAAGAGTGGCACAGACATGGCATCTTAGACTGAGACAAAAAAAAAAAATATTTGTGCTGTATTGTATTTAGGGGGGTGACACATTCCCTACCAGAAATCCTGCAGTCCTGGATGTAGACAAATGAAGAAAGGCTTGAACAGACTAAAAGAAAATACCTCCTTCATCTTGAAAATGTGTTTGGGAAAGGAGATTTTTACCTTGTGCCCCTTGTTTCAGGTTAGAGTTGAACAAGCATCTTCATTCTAGAGACACAGAGTTCCTGTGGCAGAACGAAAATATTGCAGGGAAAAAAACCCCAGCCCTTGAATTCCAAAAATACCTTCTCCTTCCAAAGTAAGATTTATGTGCAAGAAGACACTCTCTCTGACAGAGTTTTTCCTGTCACTCGGAGTCCACTCACTGGAAACAAGCACACGATTTAAAAAGATACTGGAAGAACAGCCTAAACACAGAGAAAGGAATGACCTGGAGTCTTAAAAAACAGACAAGCTTTTCAGTAGCTTGGAGCTTGGAACAAGACGCTAAAAGTCATGTAAGGCCAGTAAAGTTTGGGGCATTCTTGTTACCTAAAAAATAACCATTCTTGGCTTCTCTCATTAGTATCTCTGCTCAGGGATTAAGTTTACTGTTTTGTGGGGAAGCTGGATGCAAATCTGCAGCTGTGGTGGTGAGTTTTCTTGAATGTGTAAAGGGTCGAGATGAGCGAGTGGTTAGGTTATTTGAGGGCTGGTGTTCCTGAGCCCTCTTTGTCTGGGATCCAGACAAGCCTTCCTGTTGAGAAACACTGGCCTACTTCTTCAGTCTAAGACAAACAACATACCAGCTCCTACTCTAGCGGGACAGTGGAAGTAGTGAGCTTTTTCCATTTAATGCTACAAGCATGTAGTGGCTTCTAGAGGTATCTAAGCAGAAGTAGCACACCTCCTCTTTCTCTCGCTCTCATTCCTTGGTTTTATTAAGACAGTTCTGCCTCTTGCAAAATTTTAGGAGATGATGTGAGGGCTTCTTGCAAGGAAAAGGTTTGGGTTTGGTTTTGCTCTCAGACTGTGGCTCCTGAGGGTTAAGTATGCCCTGGTCGGAGCTGAGGATGCCCATGCGGGAACCTGTGCACCTCCAGGGTGGAAATGATGGGCACCACCAGCTGTATTCAGGGACACAATTTCATAATTTCATCTACAGAGTGAGCGGAAAGTATGTGGGAATGCTTAATAGCATTTCCTAAAAAAAAAAAAAAAAGCAAGCCCCCTCCAAAAAAAAAAAAAAAAACAACAAAACAAATAGAGGCATATGTGCTTCATTTAAAACAAACAAGCCCAGATTAAAAAAAAAAATCTCTTTGCAACAGAATAGGGCAAGAACTCATTTGTCATGCAATATGGCATCACAGAAATGCATGGAAATGACTTTGCTGCTTTGGCATGCTGGTAAGGGTCTGAGCTGTGCTCTGAGGAGCACTTTCTTTGCTGTGTCCATTAGGAGGCACCGTCTAGGAAATGGGAAAAGGGATACAGAAGATGTTTTGTGATGCCTTTGAAACTGGTAATTTGCAGCTCTAAGTTGGGCTGCTTTTTGCAAATTTGTCCCAGTTGTCATGGGGCTGCTTAAGAAACCCCCAAATCCCATAGTTCCAGCTACTACAATGGCTCTCCCTCTGTTCTGCCAAGATGCCCTGCAAAGGGGCAAAAGCAGATGGAGAGACTACCTTGAGTAGTTTTTGGTTTTATTCTTTCTTTTGGGTTGTCGTCTTTATGGTATTTCAATGGGATAGTCCTTTCATCTCCAGGACCTTGTGCACCCTTGTGACAGTTTAAAGGGGTCAACAAACCGCCTGTATAACAGCATGTGTGTACATACAGCCCATATATTCTATTGATGACTGTATAGACTATTACACATTTAATAATTGTATCACATGTCTAGTTTTCTGTGTGTGAAAAGCATAGAAGTACCTATCAACAGATATAAAGTAGCATACTAAAATGCTATGATGTGGTAGAAGGGCTCTTAACAGGAGATGTGTGGGAAGCACTTTTTGTTATGGCTCTACCAACCTTGACTAGCCCAACCGTGATGAACCCAAGCTGAAGAAACCTTTGTAACACATGGTATTTTCCAGTTAATTACATATATTTGTACATCTGGGCGTGTGTGTGTGGACAAGTGAGATCATCCATTCCTTTGAGACTTTTTTTTATCCTATCCAGAACATTTTTCCTCTCCCTAGCTCCTTTCCAGGAGCTCAACAACAATGATAGAGCCAAGAGCCTTCCTCTCATCTGGTGTCTGCAGTCCAGTGTCTGCTCCGGGGTGTGGGCTCTGGGCACTCCGGTGGTGTCAACTTCAAGGACTGATCCAGCTTGAATCTGCTGCATTTCCAAGCTCAGATACCATGGGATGTTTTCAAGCCAGCCTGGCTGCTGGGCGGGTTCTTGCCAGAACCGGGAAATGGGAACCAGGAAAACAAATGTTTTAATTTGTTTTTTCTTTGTGTGTATCTGGATATGAGAGAAATGTGGCAAAGAAAAACTCTAGGTGTTGAGCCATCTGGCATCCCTTAGTGGTGTGCATTCAAGGGTCTAGCTCACCTTTAAATGAAACAGATTTGTTCTATAGTTGTATTTGAAGAATTCTATTTTAGTTCTTACTTAGAAGTTTTGGGGTTAGTTTTGGTTGCTTTTTATAGAGGTGGGTTGGTTTGTGTAGGTTTTGTTGTTTGGGTTTTTTTTTTACTTTGAAAATGGCATTGTTATTTTTTCCTTCCCGTATTTTCTTGGATCAGAAGGTTCACTCAGATGCCAAACTATGGCTGGCTACAGCTTCAGTACATCTTGTAACAATGCAGGCCATGGCATGCCAGAGTGATGGAGCGTGGTATGTACAGTCCAGGAAAGATGTGACAGATTAACACTGCTGATAATGTTTGCCACTCTAGATCTTCTACTAAAAATCCCCTTCTGCCAGGTAGTTTAACTCTTGAGACACTGATATAGTGAGTGCCTGAAGAAAACAGATGCCTACAGACAACCACAGCAGTGGTGGACAGTTGGAGTATTTTGTGCTCCATCAGAACAATATTTCTTCATTGCAGAGCTGAGCAACAGCAGAAATGTGGATTACTCTTTACTAGCGAGGGAACCATAATTTCTGCTTAATTTCTATGTTATTTTAGGCAGTGCTGACTGGGATCTACATTCTGCCCCCTGCTTCCACAAGGAGTATGAGAAATGCTGAGCAGCACCCACCACACATGCTCCTCTGCAGCATAAGGTACGACAGCTCCAAAATACATCCTTCTTCCCTTGCTTAGAAAGGTTGGGGGGGTGGGGTGGGGGGAGAGGAGGATCATAAGAGTATGAGGAAAGAAAACAATCGATGTGCGGAAAAAAACCCTTTTCTTCCTCTTCCCATTCATCTTCTCCCACTTTCCCCACCTAGAAAGCACAGTGTTGTGCAATGCCTGCAAAACTTATGTAGCATAGGCCAGGCTTTGCAAAGATACTCTAGTTCTGTCTTGTTTTTTGGGTTACGGGATCGTTATTTCTTAACATGAAACAAGAGGGATGTGTAGGATGTCTTCTGTCATTGCTAAATATAATACACCTTTCCAAAGGAAGCTGCAGTCTCATCTGATGAAGTCTTATCCCTGTGGGAGGTGATGAAAGTTGACTGCTGTACTCACTGGGCTCATGGTTTCCTTTGTAGCTTCTTTCTTTCACTCCCCAAAGGTTTATAACATCTGTCTGGATGGAAGAAGAGACTGTAGAGACGGTCTGAATATCAGGATTGCTCACCTGCCCCAGAGGGCTGGTCTGGAGGACTCAGGAGCTTCCTCCTGCTCACCTGAGCAGTAGCAGGGCTCTCTTGGTGAAGCTCCATTCACTTTTTTACAACAGGAGGTATAAGCAGTTTCCAAAATTTGGAGAGGAAATACACTTAGAGTTGTCCCTTCATTACAGTAACTTGTGGGAGGAAAGAAAGAAGGTCCTGCAATGATCATTACTGAGTTGAAAAGAAAAATCTCCAGGCTCCAGGTTCCCCTGGCCACTGGGTTTAGAAAGACAGTGATTTTCCACCTAACATTGGACAGGCTAAGGGCAGGCTCTGGGATGAATCCTTGAGTTGGGACAGGAGCCCTGTTGTTCTGGTTTTAAATGATTTATCAGGAACACACTCCACAATAACTACATCAAGAAATTCTGGTCTTATTAAAGTCATAAGTGGAACTTGATGAATTTTACTTGGCAGGATCCAGAGATGGAAAAGAAAGGGCAGATCACCAGAAGCAGTCTGAATTCAAGTAGTTGTGTTTTTCTGGAAAACAGAGGAGAGAGGAAAACTCTGGGTAGTTTGTTATTTTTCCTTGCCTTGTCAATAAAGCCACTGGTATAGGGAATCTAGAGCCCTGTTTATTATTTGCAAGCATTTATTAATATATGTGTTTATTCTTACAATGAAACAGAATCTCCACATTAAGTTGTAGCCCTTTCCATTTAGCTTCTTGATTATCTAGTTGTGTCCATTTCTATGGCATTGGCTGCTACGCATAGTACAGCCATCCATCCTTGTATCTTTGCTGGAGAGCAAACAGTTATTGCACAGATTTACTGCATCTTATCTCTTCTGCTGCACGCAGCCACATGCATGCCCTCAGCCAGCAGCCCTCAAAGGGCAGCCCATGCCATGCTCAGCAAGGACTTAGCAGCCTCCCCTGGTTCCAGGACAAGAGCTGGCAAATGGGAAGTTACCTTATTGTAAGTGGTGTGCTCTAAAATTACACCCTAGCTTACCTTGCGGTGACTTGCTTGTGTAGTCATGGCCTTAAGGTTTTTCCTTAGTATCCATGGCCACAACATCTAAGCATTTTATGGTACAGCATATACTAAACATTAATTTCAAATTATTGAGAATATTTTCATGACTCAACACTTTCTAATGACTGTGTACCTTGTTAAAGTGTTGCAGCTCTTTAATAACAAAGTTTTCCCTGATCCCTTGGCATTTAAACACCCTGTATAACTGAAATGAAATGCATAGCTGAAGTGTTTTTTTAGGACGCTTGATTTAAAGTGAGCCCAAAGCAGCAAAGGACTCTTTGAACATCTCCAGAGTGGACACTCCCAGAGCTGTCTGTATACAGTTTGAATTAATTATTCCCTTCATGGAAATTGTACAAGATGTCCCTCAGGCTCTTTTTGACTGCCTTGCTGCCCTTTTGTGATAATCCCTTGCTATCCTCTGGGCTTTCTGTAGTCCTAAACTTAACATACAAAGCTATTTTTATCTAGGGGCTAGGGTGTGAATAAATGCAGAGAATGTCTCTCAACATGACTTTGTGTTTGTGAGCCTTCCTTCAACTTGATTAGAAATGCTCAGACTTTCTTGCAAGCTGCCTTTGAGCATCCTCCAGTGAAATAGCTGCAGTTAAGAAGGATTTCTTCTCCCATAGGTCACACGAGGCAGCAATCAGCCAGGAGCAAAAGGGAAGCTTGGAGGCAGACCAGAGGCTTAGGAGGTGGAGCGCCTGGTCTCTATTCTTCAGTGCACCACTGCCACATGAAATGACCTTGGAGAAGTCTCCTTGCCGATCTTGAGTAACGTAGATGTGATGCAGGCATTCATCCTGCAGCTACGCCAGAACCGCACTGTATGTTTTGGCTGGGCTCAGCTCAATTCATTTAGCTGGGGTTTCAACAACACCTTAGGGAGATGGAGTCCCAACTCTCTATTAATTTTAAATGGGGACACAGATGCCTCCAGGGTTCTTGAAAAAAACAGCCCTTAATGTTTTATAGAAAGTGTATGAAGTACCTGGAGAAAGGGTGGATTTTGTTCATGTCATTCATTAGTTGTGATGAGTCCTTAGGATGGAGGCAATTCACTGAAGCATCACAAAGATCTGCAGCAAGCCCAACATGCTCTTCTCTTTAATGACCATCAGCAGAGAGAGAACACAGCACAACTGCTTTGTACCAAAATGCCGGTTCAGTTAGCCAGCGGCTAGCAGCAGGTTCCCTGTCCCACAAGAGCCTCACTGACCTCATCAAGGAAACGAAAACAAACCAAAATGAATATACCCAGCTTGGGACCCAGCCATGGCAAGGATGCTGTTTGGGGTCAGCCAGATGGGTGTTCTAGGGCACTGCCAGCTGTGCTGGAGACCACACTGACAGGTTTGCTGGCTCAAGTGAGCCTGATTTCGATAGTGCCTTGTACCCGTCCAGGCAAAGGCTTGCACAGGGGTACTACAAAGACCCACTACAAGCGAGATTGGGATAAAGACTGGCGTAGAGCCAACATCAGCTTGCTTGTGAGAGAAGCAAAATGCCTATGAGCACCGGACACCCATAGCACTGGGCAGGACCCTACGTACATTCAGTGGGCTCTGCTGTGACAGAGAAATGGTGGTCTCAGATGTTCTGGACCCATGAGAGCTACAGTCGGTCAGTTTGGGTCACAGGTAACGTGACCAGCATTCTGTCAGGCCAATGTCCTTCTTCTTTCAATGTAAACACTTCCCACCTGTCCCAAATATGCGTGCCATTCTCCAAGACCTTCCAGCATTGCTTACATTTGCAGAACTTTATTCCCTGCTCCCGCTCCCTGTGCCGCATCTGTTCCCATCACAGCTGTGGCCACTCTGTTCTGTCTGGCTGACACCCTGGCCCCCCCTTCCCCTCCAAACCACCTCCCTCTCCAAGATCAAAATACTCTGTTTTTATTTATTTACCCTGCAGCTGTCAGTGTTGTGTCTGGGTCAGTGCACTGCAACGTGGAGGGACACGCGATACGTGGAAAATCCTTAAAACTGCCAATCCTGGTAGTAACCAACGTACACACCATCAACAAATATATCCCTTGGCCCTTTGCTCCTTTGAAAACAACAGGTCCAGGTGATGGAAGAAATGACATTGTTGAAGCCTCATACAGACATCCTGGCCTGAACCAGCACTGGGTTTGCACGTGGTCAGGGAGAAGAGACAAGGCTGAAGATAAGGGCTGTCCCAGGGCTGCCTGCGCTCGTGTTTTTTGGCACTGCACAGAAATGCACAAGGCAGAGACGGCTGTGAAACACAGGACAACAGCTTTGCTGTCTCTGCCCCACACACTGCTTTTTAAGATGAAGGGAAACGCTGTAAGTGTCACAAAGCGGAAGATGCTGTTGAGGGGCAGGAGGCATCTGGGATGGCGCATGGTGGCAAAGAAAGGCAGAGCCAGGAATGGGTCTGATTTTCTTCCATTTCTGTGCTGATTTCAAGCTCAATATCCAGATACCAGCTTCGGAGGAGGTGAGGCCTCTGCCCTGTTCAGCCACAGCATCCTATAGACAGGCTGGTACATGGGCTCACCAGTGGACCTCTCATTCCTACATCAGTGCAAACCTTGGCCTAGTGTAAAGACAAAAGTCTTTGCCTGAGTAAAGCAATGAGTATGACTATGTTTTAGGATCGAAGAGAAGCAGGAAGAGCTTTTAAGTAGCCAGTGCCTAGCAAAATAGATGCTTGCGGCTGACCAATGTTGATTGATATAACACACTTTCTGTGTTTTCAGGAGGGCTTTCACAGTGGCTGGATGAATAAACTTGGTCAAAATTCCCCTCTGCGCTGGTGATACAGAACTACAGTGGCTCTTCTTCATGCTGCTCACCCTCTACTGGGCCCAGCAGCCACAAATGAGGCTACGTTGTGCAGGCGCTTCATGGAAGAGACCTGCAGGACCAGATGGTCGTGGATCTGCAGGATGCCCAGTCCCCCTTGCTCTCGGTGTGTGATATGGGGTTGCTCTGCATGCACAGAAATGAGTTCAAATTGTCCATCTGACCTGTAAGGGGTATTCAGAGGCTCTGCTCTCTTTAAGCATCCTTTTGTTTCTGCACAGATGCTCAAGGAAGCTAAGTTCACGTTCCATCAAACTGCAGATGTTGTGTGGTACCCATCACCCTGCTGTACTTCACGCAGAACATAGAGTTGATTGCTTTGCGAGGCTGTTGTGGCCACATGGCCATTGGGAGCAAGGGATGGATTAACTGGCTCA
Organism: Cariama cristata; assembly: GCF_000690535.1. Lineage (NCBI taxonomy): Eukaryota > Metazoa > Chordata > Aves > Cariamiformes > Cariamidae > Cariama > Cariama cristata. The sequence goes on from NW_009602052.1 coordinate 24,901, forward strand.
GGGATACTGTGTGTCAGCAGCAATCATTTTTTTTCAGTATGCTAGACTTTTTTACGCAATCACTTTATATCCTGTACTCCAACAAAACGCAAATACCTTCTAAAAAATATCTGTAGTCTGCCCACTGTGAGTGTGCTTAAAGACACTCACCCACGTTACAGCTACACCACTAAACCAGGGCTGTGGTTTCCTCAATGCAAAGAGCTGGGTGCAGCTGAAGGCAGCGTTCCCCTGCAAACACGGGTGTTCACTCCCGCCAGCAGCTGTGATTCAGGCTGAGGTAGGATGCACACCACAGCAGCTGGGTGTGTGGCTGGAAACCAGGTCTTCTTCAGCTGCCAGCCACTGCCCCAGGCAGTGCTCAGGACCGCAAGAACTGCTCTTTCCTCTGTACCTTCTCAGGGTGCGGGAGAAAAGGGCATAACTCTCCCCTTTTTAGCTCCAGCATGACATTAAGAAAGGCTGGCATGGAGAAAGGGATTTTTTTCCCCTCTCTTTCTCCATCCCTAAGAATAGCCAGTTTGTAGGTCTGTCAAAAATCAGAACAGCAAGTAAACTAAAACCCAGTTGAGGAAGGAACTGGTGGCAGCATTGTGACGAGGTCGCAGGTGCCCTTGGTCAACTTCCTATCTGCTAAGCATCACCTGCCTTTTCACTGGCACCATCCCAAGTGCTGCAAAGCAACTAGCAGGTACCTCAACAGGAACCTTGCTGGAACCTCTCCCTCGGACCTCCAGAAGGACATGCTTTTGGGAGAGGGGATGGAGATGAGCAGGCAGGCTGTGGCAAATAGATCCAGGTAGGTGTTATCAAAGCTGCAGGGCGCCTGCAGTCTGGCATCTGATGCAGGAGTAGGATTAGAAGCCTGAATTAAAGAGTGTGTTCAACAGGGACTTGCTAGCTCCAGGCACCAAGCTTGCATTGTGATAGTCAATTGTGTTGTCACACTGCTATCTCTTCAATCTGGGGAGGGATGTGCAGGACTCCGAGGGCTACAGAGGTCACTGGGAAGACAGAGCCTGTGTCACACCCTGACTGCCATGCACTCCTCCATCTCTGCAGCTAATACAGCTTGTTGAGAATCACAACCCAGACCACAACCTCGCTCCTTGCAGCTCTGCCTTTGCCCTCCCAACCTGCAGGACTCACCTCCTTCTTGCATTGCTGCCTCTTCTGCCAGCTGCAGCCCTATATTTTGGGGCAGTGAGGAGAAGAGAGATCTGCAGGTGATGAGAGGTGGGAGAGAGAAGACGACTTTTTTCTGGCAATTAGATTCCTTTCCCACCTGCTGTTAGTTCCTTTCTCAAAGGCATCCTTTGAGAAGGCATTAACCCTCCCAGAAGGCACGGAAGGTTGTGATCTACATTGTTTACCTATTACTGGTCTATAGTGTATCTAAGTGATGAAAACAGCTACCGACAGCCTAGCAGGTTAGGCAGAAATAGATTGCCTGGAACTACAGGTTCACATCCCAGCAGTAATATTTTCAGTCCTTCAGATGCAGCTAAACTTGTAGCTAGCAGCTTGCTGGGTGTTCAGAGATTGACATTAATGACATGTTATGCAAAAGTGTCTCTTCCAGGACAGAACCTTAGTCCTCCTAGTCCAGCACATGCAGTTATTGCTGTCTTCCACCTCAGAACTGGCTGCTTGTCTGATTCTGGTTACGTATACAGCAGCTTGTGAAACACGCCAAGACTCTGCAGCATGCAAGGCATTAGAGAAATGTAAGACAGGATCTGAGCTATGACAAGCAGAGTGCATGGCATCATATTCCATTGTGCAGCAGGAGAAATAGGGATGCAAAATATGTTCTTGAGCTGAATAAGCCATTTGGACAAAATAATGACTGAGGTGAAGTTTAGTCTCCAAATTTAAACCAAAACTGGATCACGAGCCTACTCACATTAGTGTGTCACAGTTACCCCATGACATTGCTCCACCTTCATTGGCCCCAGCTGTTTTCTAGTGTAGGAGTTTAATTCATAGTTCCAGTCGCTGAAAAACACCCAAAGATTGGGGCAGAGCAAACAGGAAATCTGGTAGTTCGACTATGGCAGGGTGAGTCATTTCAATACTCCGTGCGTTGTAGAACCTCAGACCCCAACGATTACTTTTCATTTCTCTTTTGACCTCATGGGACTTTTTATTTTTTGGACCTGCTCTGTGAGAAAGTATTTCAGATGTGAACATTTTCTTAGATCTTTTTGCTGCTTCATGATTTGTGGTTAACATGGTGCTGGAGAAACCCAGCAAAAAACCCCTCTGGTTAGCCCAGTCTAACCTAATCTAGTCCAGCTGAAGCCCTTGGGCACTGAGTTGCAACATCTAAAGATTTTTTGGGCCAAGTAACACCTCATCGCATCCAGTTACCACCTCCACCTGGAGGAAAGGGAAGGGGGTGAGTCCCAGTGATGGGTGGATGATGTGTTTGGGCTTAGTTTGCATCTATGGGGCAGAGACCCTGATTGCAAAGCAGGGGACATACCTATCTCTCCTTTTAAACAGGAGTTGCAGTAGTGTTAGCCAGAGAACCTGAACTCTCCATCCCTTAGTGCTTACAGTGGTGAGTCTGTGGAGCCTTGTGCTTGCAGATAGTGTTCAGCAGCATGTATCTGCAATCTGTGTTTCTCTTTGCTGTGAGGAAGGCCTGACGGTTGCAGTGCTGGCCACGTGGAAAGGCATGCAGAGGGTGATGGCTTTACTGTACTCTGGAGTGGATGTGATTCCTTAAAACCAGGCAGGTAGCAGCATTGGCCTACACCAGGGTTTCAGCTTGCACAAACTGGCAGTGCCATCAGACTAGACAGCATAGGTAGCACTGGATGTGCAGACAGGACAGCTGGCTTCACGTGTAGCAGTAACCCAAGAGTTCACCCGACTTCTCAGGAAGGATTTGCTGAGCTCTCTGTTATGTGGCTGTGTGGCTAGGCAGTTCAAAGCAGCTTTGGCTACTCGTGCATCAGCTGTGCTCAATGCCTGGAGTTGCTTGGGGATGTTTGTTTGATTGTCAAAACATTTTGGTGTCAAGGGCCTCTCCGCACCCTCTGGTGCGATGTGATCCCTGGTTAATAGACTGAGCTTGGCTGTTTTGGAGCCCATCCCAGTGCTATTTAGACCTGCATAGAGAAAGGGTAAGATACCACTGTGTCAAAATGATAGCTGATGTGACAGTACCTGCTGGGGTGAGTGAAGCACTGGGTATGCAAGGTCTGAAGGAACGACCAAGTATCTGAGCTCATTCGTCTGCTGTGGCAAGTGATTGAGCTGAAGACAGCAGAGACCCGACCTGCCTGTCCCACCAGGGCCTGGTGCTCTTGAAGATGGCCAGAGTGACTGTTTCTTGTTTTGGGTGGGTTTTGTTGGTTTGGTGGTTTTTTTTTTTTTGGTTGTTTTTTGTTGTTGTTGTTGTTTTTATTTTATTTTATTTTCCAGAGGGGAAATAGTTCTTTCAGATCCTTGGTTTGGGCTTGCCCAGAAGCTTGGCCACAGGCTTGGGTCCCCGATGCTCGACCGTGGCTCAGTGAGCAAAGTTCAGCTGTTGCCACGCTGGGGTTGGGTGCAGTTCAGCTCCTTATGTGCATCCCAGAGGAGGAGCTCGTGGTGGAGCAAAACCTGCTTCCTCACCCAGTTCCTGGGGAAGGAACTGTGCCCAACCTCAGCATGGCAACAGCTGAACTTTGCTCACTGAGCCACGGTCGAGCATCGGGGACCCAAGCCTGTGGCCAAGCTTCTGGGCAAGCCCAGACCCAGGATCTGAAAGAAGTATTTCACCTCTC
>NW_009602052.1:28700-28960 GCF_000690535.1 Cariama cristata
CCCACCCCAAAACAAGAGAATGGCTTTGCTATGTGCAGGGTGCAGCCCATGCAAGTAACGAGTGGCAAAAGCTGGCAGGTCTTGGGTGCTGGTGCTCTGTCCTTCCCAGTATCTGGTGCTGTGAAGGGGCACAGGTACAGGCAGCAGCTGCCAACCTTGGAGAGTACCCGGCTCCATAACTAACCTGGCAATCTCCCTGCCAGTCCCCGCTCCGCACTCATTGGGATATCACAGCCATCGGCAGCCCCAGCGACTGGCAG
>NW_009602052.1:28991-32451 GCF_000690535.1 Cariama cristata
CTGGCAGCAGCAGCACGGGGACTCACCTGGCCTGGCCCTCCCTGCACTAAATCCTGCTATCGAGCTGATGATCTGCTGGTAATTTTGCTCCAGCCAAGTGCTGTAGACCTGCTCTCACACATCCTGCTCTCCCTGTAGGCAGAAAGCTTCCCCCCAAATTACCCCACCCTCGCTCAGTGTACCCACAGCCTCTGGCCACTCTCCAGAACATTGTCTGTTTTGGAAACTGAAAACCTCTGCCCTAGTACCTAATTTCAGGAATTAGGCTCTGGAGGCCAGTGAGGTGCCATGGAGAGATGCGGGTAAGTGCATTTTTGTGGAGGTCGCAACGCTGAGGCCATTGCTTATTAAGATGGGGAGGCAATGCCCACACTGCCCTGCTGAGCACAGACTTTTTAGTTAATGCTGAGCAGCTTTTCCCTAAAAGCTCCCTCCTGGCCCCATTGTGCACAGGGAAGGACATGGCATACCATGGCATGGCAGCGGGAGAGGGCCTTTAGAGCAGCTCCAGGGAACAGACTACAAACTGTGAAATGCAGATGTGTATTGCTGCACTAGTAACAAGCACAGGTCATGAACTTTCTCTGTTGTGATGTCTTCTCTATTCCTCCTGTCACCCATTTACCTCCATTTTCTTTTTCCCGTCTGTCTTACCGTTGTGATGTTACACATGATATAGGGGCTTTGTTCAAAGAGGATGCTGTACTGCAGCACTGGGCTGAGAATTCACCAGCTCATTTCATGCAGGACACTGAACAACTGTCAGTCTAGCCTCCTTGGGCACGGTAGAGGTGCAGAGCAGAGAGATGCTTTAATAACTGATTTCCCTGGTCTGACTTCGGGATTTGGGATCTTTGTGAAAAAAGAGCTAAGCGTTCATATATAGCTCCTACTGCACAATCTGTAGCATTTAAGAAAAAAGAGTAAGAAATGAAATGGCCCTGTTGCTTCTCCTGATTCCTGGGAGGAGCTCCATCTTGAGCACCTGAATGATTTACCAGTTTGGAGGGGGAACCCTTCATGTCCTTGGAAAGGGAGTCTGGGTCATCTCCTCTGCTGGCATGGAGTGAAAAGGGAAGTGAACGATGCTGAAGGTAGAAAGCTGTGCCACCAACCCTGAGACCTGCAGTGCCGCTTCCAGCAGGATGGCAGGAGCCTGGCGGGGAGGCTTTCTGCGGGAGGTAGGCAGAGAATTCTCTGTTCCCAGAGGAGAGGCATCCCTTGTTCATAGGAATATCAAAGCTATTAGCTAAGCTGAAAAGTCTGACTGATGTTTTAAGAGCATCTTGGGGCTTGTTTAGAAGCTTCTGGGGTTTATCTTAGCTGGGATTGTGAGACTCCTTAATGACCTGTTTCTATTTCACAGCTACTAGTAACGCAGGAAAGCAAATATCCCTTTTATATGTGAATCCACAGACCGGGACTAAAGTTAAGGGTGATATGAATGGTGTCTTCTTGCATATCCCCTTCCTGTGCCCCCTTTGATTTAATTTACATTATTATTTATTTCAGGGTGACCAGCATCCCACCTTGCCAGGGAGGTCAATGGAAGTTTAGCTGCTGACTTCACGAACAGGAGTTCAACCCATCTCTGTGATTAGTGATGAAATGAAATCCATGGCTTGAAATCAGTTATCCGGCATATCCGATCAAACACAAACATCCTCTGTGCTTGAAAATAAATGAGGGTTGGAGCCAGCTAGCCTGCTGCAGAAGTTTATGATAGATTGATGAGCTGAGAACAAGCTGCCACCCTCCACCCCCATCACCAGTGACTTTCCAGCCTGGGGAAGGGGACGCTGAGGCTAGAGGTGAAGGATATACTTTCCGATAAGTGTTACAGTGGGAGGTGAGAAATACAAGCTCTCAGAGGAGGAGAAGGAAAAAAAGGCAGGCACAGTGCTCTGTTAAGCAGGGTACAGTTTAGACAGAGCAGCTGCTTGACAGGCTTCTGGCATGAGGGTCGGGGCAGGAGCAGCCCTGTGCTTACAGCACCTGTTATTGAATGCTACCCGCAGGTACCAGTGCAGCACAGACCATGCTTTCTGGCTGATACAGTCTTTTTCCAGTCGCGTGTGAAGGTAAGAGGCCTGAGAGATGAAAGGCGGAAGCCGATGAAACAGCTGACGAGGTCTGCCCTCCATGAGATGTAGTAACACCCGCAACAACACAGGAGGGCTCGCATCCAAGTGGCTTTTGGGGGTTAAAGCTGAAAATAAAGTCTGACTTTGAGTTCCAGTGTCACCGTTCAGTGATTTTTTAGTTGGGAAATTCACGTTACTTGCCTGCTCCTTTTTTGCCCCCATAGCATGCCAACTCCAGAAGTACGGCAGAGGCTTCAGGCTCTCAGAGTAACACGCAGAGTACCTGCACCATCAGCTGAATCAAGCTGTTGCAGCCAAGGTGGGAGAGTGGTGAGCCTGTGGTTCAGCTGAGGGATGGTTATGCATTAGGCCAGGGCCAGTCGGTCAGTTGTACTTCTCTGCCCCCATCTCAGTGTTAAGATCAAAGTGAATTTCTAGCTCCCAGATTAGCAAAGGAAAGTTTGAAAAGGTGAAGCTTGTGTTGCCTGAAAGTGAAGAAACCAGAATGCAAAGGGAACCTTTAACTGATGATTTGGAGTACACATTATTTGTGATTGTTTGATTTTATTTTTTTTTTTTTGTAATTGGGGCAAACCATACTTGAGAGAGACTTTGTGATACAAGGCATTTTATAAATGATGAGCTAATGCTGTAGGTTTTACAACCAAAGAAGATGAAAGAGACATCCCAGGGCTGAGACTTTGAGTTGAACTGGGTGCTTAGTGAGGGAGGGATTTTTGAGTTTGGTGACACTCCTGTGCCATGTGCTTAAACACAAGAGCATTGCGCTGGTGGACAGCTGGCAGAAGCTGCTACCAAATGCAGAGCCGGGGGAGCCCGCCAGGCCTGCGCACTGACAGCATGGCATTTCAGGCTGTCTTCTAAAACATCCTCTATCAGCGTCTGCTGGAGATACACAACTGCAAATGGCAGGGGAAAGTGCTGTGCTCATCCTTCTGAAAGGCACAGGTCAGCATCTCCTGCCTGTAGACTCAGATGGGTAAAGGTGGCATGAAGTTTTCCTTCCAAAGGCAGCAGACAAATTAAGCTGATTTAATAATTTAAAGCAGTTTCTGGAGTGTTCTAATTATGCATCTTCATTCATGCTACATCTGAAACCCCAAACCCACACAGTTTGAGTGATATGAGTAGCTCCTGCCTCTTACTGCCTGCCAGATGTTGTGTCCTTTCACATCAGCCCCGGAGTGCTCCTCACATGGGATGGCTTCACCCTGGCTGCTGTAAGGTCTCTTCACATCCAGAGAGTGAGAAGGAGTCACCCAAGGGACAGAACTGCATCTGCCACCGGGAGAAGGTCTTATTAGACCCATGGGACTCTCTGGTATGCAGAACCCCACAAACCTCCTCTGCTCATT